>NC_061862.1:78147717-78298490 GCF_907164915.1 Impatiens glandulifera | reverse complement strand
AAAGTAACATACGACAATAGACGAGGATGTATTCGTGCAGAACTCCGCAATGTACGAATATATCTTCGCTTAGTACATGTCTTTCATGTTTCACATTATTTGAAAAAAATTCACACAAATACACAACTATTTGATTCTCAATGCTGAATAAGCGAACAAATCTTCGATCTGCCAATCTAACAGATCGTATCCAATCTAAAGGAATGACGTTTGATTCGATGGTAGCGATTCACTGGCCGTCGTCACGAAGTCTGACACTTTGTGACAGTTGACTTGACATGTGGAAATTTTTTTGGCGCTTCATTTTACTAATTTCCTTTTTAATTGAGCTGTCAATTAAATTTAATTAATTTTTTTTGGAATATAAATGACATTGTATATATTTTACTTTGACACTCATGTAATAAATATAAGGTTTGTTATGTATGAATAATTTAATATTTCATATAATGTTAATTATAGTAAATGTAATATTTTAATTTATGACCGTAGTCTTCAGCATTTTTTAATATAAATTTTTGATTCCTATAATGAGTGTAACAAGATAAGATCAAACATCACCTAAACTTTTTAATTAACAATATATAAATTATGATTGATGTTCCCTATCTAAAATAATGAAGACTGGTCCGATTCGATGTATAATGATTACTTTAAGATATGATGTAACGTACAAAAATATGTCGGCAATGAATTATAAATAAAAATGAAATGTGATCCAGGGGATAGAAATTGAAAAATGGTTTGTAGCGAAGATTTATTCGCGGCGTGTGTTTTCCATCCACATTCATTCATAATTTTGGTATTCACATACAAGCGTTGGTGTACTTACATCAGGTGTAAAGGGTATTCTCATGTAGGGGTTGTGTGTTTCACATGTAAGTCAACCTAGAATTCATTCAAGCGAATATTTATTCGCTTCATATTAGTTTCTCATAATTTGCAAGTTTCACTGAACACGGATATATGTTCGCTTCTTTTCTTCTATAATTAGATGATTGCATGTGTTTAAAAATAGAAAAATGTTGTGCAATTGGAAACTGTATTAAAATATACTATTTTTTACTTTTTGTGATGTGACAACAATACTGCACACTGTTCCGATTTGACATGTCATGACATGCTTAATACTTTTACTGAATCCATAGATATGAAATGATTTCTTTATAGGGTTTTATACAAAAACACACTTCTTTTTCAATGATGACATCTAATTCCTGCATGATGTGACAAAACAAAGGATTAATGTTAATATTAAAAGAATAAGATTAAAAAATATTAAAAATAATTAAACTTAAATTAAAAATAATAAAAGCTTAATGATTAAACTTTAATTAAAACTTAATAAAAAGAATTAATGTTAATATTAAAAGAATAAGATTAAAAAATATTACAAATAAATTTAAATAATTACTATACATATAAAACCAGTTCAACCAAACACCCTTATAATTTTACTATTGGGATAAATATACTTTTATAATTATATTGAAATAATTATAACAGTGTACTACTGTCTACCAAACACAGCCTACGTATTATATTGAATATAATTTTATAATTATTCATGAAAATGTGGTCATTCATGTTGAAATAATTTATTATCTAATATAATGTGAGTGACAAAATTGAATTATGTATTATATTTAATATTATTAAGTGTTATTACATTTTCGTGAATGAAATTACTTTTTCATGATGTGACAAAGTGACTACACACTGTTCGGATTTGATATTTCATCACGGGAAATTTACTTTTTCTAAATCAATAGATCTAAATAATTTATGAAGAAAACAGATTTTCTTTCTGCTATAAATGTAGGGATTACATGAACAATCTTCGTCGGCAGCATGAAATATCTATTGAGCGTTTTTGTTCAGAGTGTGTGTTTTTTTCATATAGTTTGTTGGGATGTATCATTTGGGAGATTCTCTGTGATGGAAAACTTGTACAATCAAGATCAAGTGGTGGAAAACATCTTCAGTGTACACGAATGCTTGGTAACTCAAGTAGAAACTACCGATCAAATGAAGATCATTCGTGTACACTGCTGTGGTTGCTTCCCTGGGATGTACCATTTGGGAGATTCCCTGGGATGGAAAACATCTCAAGAGATAACTCAACAGGTGTATGACCCCAGTTATGCGTGAGAGATCCGCTGTGGTTGCTTCAATGGAGATGCCTTGAAGCTGGAGATGCAGCTTAATATTGTTAAAATGTACAAATGTTTATGAAACGGGGAAATGTTTATGAAACTTGTAATGAAAATTTGTACGTCGAATTATAATAATTATTTGTTATTTATATTTTCATGCAAATGTCATTAAACATTAATAAAATAACGAATTTGTTGAAAATAATAAAGTATTATCATATCTACTCTTCTGGCTAAGTATACGTTGCCCATAAGTCATATCATTGCCATAATTTTAAATGTAAGTTTTGGTCCGATTCGATGTGTAATGATTATAATTAAAAATTAAATGTGAGTAACGGATAGAAATTGAAAAATTGTTTGTAGCGAAGATTTATTCGCGGCGTGTATTTTCCTCCCACATTCATTCATCATTTTGGTCTTCACATACAAGCGTTGGTGTACTTACATCAGTTGTAAAGGGTATTCTCATGTAGGGGTTGTGTGTTTCACATGTAAGTCAACCTAGAATTCATTCAAGCGAATATTTATTCGCTTCAAATTAGTTCTGCACACGAATATATGTTCGCTTCTTTTCAAATATAATTAGATGAAGTCATGTGCTTAAAAATTGAAAAAAAAACATAATTTGCAACTTCATTAAAATACAATATTTATTAATTTTTTTGATGTGACAACAATACTGCACACTGTTCCGATTTGATATGTCATTACAGGCTACATACAGTAATCCATAGATATGAAATGATTTCTTTATAGGGTTTTATACGAAAACACACTTCTTTTCTTTTTTGAATGATGAAAGATATTTTCAATACATTTCCGTTGAATGTGGTCGACCTGAAATATGAAGATCAAGCGAATATTATGTCGTTTCGTAACAATGTTTTGTTTAATATAGAAACTTACAGGCGAATGATTCTTCGTTTTCCAATTCATTACAGTATGACATGAAAGTGTCAACAATAATATGTAACTTCAAAGATTGGATGCGACATCATCTTCGTTTTTAAGGGTTTTACAGGCGAAGAAATGTCCGTTCGATTTACTGATTAGATATTGTGTAAGGAAGCGAGCAACCAATCGATTGATCAATCGAAGGGGTTTACATGAACAGATCAGTTGTTTTACATTATACTTTGAATTGATCATGACATCCAAATTGCAATCAAAGAATGAATCAAAGCTAACGACAATGAGTCGATTTATATCACTACAGAATAAACGAACTACATAATGTAAAATATAACTTCAGACTATAATCAAACATAACTTCATAATATTGATGAATACACAAAAACATTCCATAATCCGTTTACATAAGTACTGCACAGATTAACCAAAAATATAGATGTTCAACAATACAAATGAAGCTCTAGTCTGATTCCTGAGAGGATGACTCGTCTATCGGTCCTGTCAGCGACACGACCTCATGTTCGATGACGGGTGGAATGTATAGCTGAATGGCTTCGTTCACAGCATTGATCCATCGGTTGGGGATGAAAACCGTCAAAGAATTTTCAATTATTGATGCGTACTCTAAGTAAAGATGTTGAGGAGTAAACATGAAGTCCTCCGGAGGATTGTCTCCATTTGAAGGTAGGGGATTCCGTAGGCCAAATTGTCTGTATATGACACTTGTGCAGTAGGAGGTAGTTCCCTGAAGGCCCAACAAAATGATGAATGGAGAACCCCTCATCTCGTACATCATTTCAGTAAACAGATACCACGGAACAATGAACCTAATTGGGTGAATATCCGAAATAAAATTCGGAGGCACGAGTCCATTGACCCTTTGCACTTGTAGATTGGCAAAGGAAGTGTATGGAATTGAAGGACGGGGCAACCAATGCAACTTGTCTAACAACCAGAGGTATAGAACCAAAGGTGATCCACGGCGAGAATAGTTGTTTTCCTCGGGAACAAATTCGTTAAGACCAAGTAATGTCTCAGCAAGTACCAGGCTAGCCAGGTGTGGGGCGTTTCCCATCAGTGCAGGAACTACCCGCAGGAGCCTTTCCGAAGGCCGGCGTCCTGCAGCCGGACATAAAAAAAATGAGCCAGAACCACAAGCATGATCAGTTTGCTTTGTGTGTGGTTGATGGTCCTCTCAGCTCCCTGGACACGCCAAATGTACTCGTCTATGTTTGTCATATTCAGAAATCCATGTTGGAGGGTAAACAAGAGAGCATCAAACATTGTACATCCATAGAAGCTGTTGCAAATGTGGACGGCCATATGAGGATCTTGATGGACAGGCAAGATCATGAGTGCATTTGTACCACACCTAAGGATTGAAGCAAAGTCCTCTAGCGTCGGGCATATGTGCATTTCCCCAATAACAAAAGAACGAGAGTCCGTATTCCATCTGCTTTGCATGTGGGCCATAAGTCCGTCGTTAACGTTTATTCGTAATAGAGGAAGAATCTCATCTACATGATAGACACTAAAAGGGACAGGGTCATCGTTGATCAGACTTAAGTATCGCTCCAGCTGTTGCTGCGATAAAACAAGCATGTCTGGGTCAATCTCTACATCCATCTTATGAGTTTTACGCTAAAGGAATGAAGGAAAGACACCGGTAGATAGAGATTTGGGAAGGAGTGAGAGTGTAATGTGAGAGTGAGAGTGAGAGTGAGGGTATGAGAGTGATGATCTTGATACAGCAGTAGTTGAAGTAATAAATGAGTTTTCATTCTTGAATTTACATCAATACATACCACAGGTAGGGGCATTACATGTTGCGAGGATATCTTCGTTTATGAGTTGGCAAACATATAGTGAAGAAGATATCTTCGTCTCGGATATTAAAAATATGGATTGCACCAAAAAATAACATAAGAAGATATCTTCGTTTCGGATATTAAAAATATGGATTGAACCAAAAAATGAACATAAGAAGATATCTTCGTTTATGAATTTCAAAAATTTCAGTTAAGAAGATATCTTCGTCTCGGATATTAAAAATATGGATTGAACCAAAAAATAAAATAAGAAGATATCTTCGTTTAGGATTTTGAAAATGTATAGTTGCGAGGATATCTTCGTTTATGAATTTAAAAACATATAGTGAAGAAGATATCTTCGTCTCGGATTTCCAAAATATCGATTGCACCAAACATGAACATAAGAAGATATCTTCGTTTATGAATTTCCAAATTTTCAGTGAAGAAGATATTACGGTTGCAAGTTTTTCAGTTTCATGATGTTGACAATATATCTTCGTTTAAGAATATTAAAACACACGGTTAAGAAAACATCCTCGTTTATGATTTTAAAAAAATCGGTACAAGAAGACACATCAAACATCAATACATTATAACTCCATACATTAAGATCTGAACTGCCTTCCATACATTAAGATCTGAATTGCATTATAAGTTATAAATCAATATCAAACATCCATACATTAAAGAAATGTGAATTGACCTGTGTAAACATAAGAATAACTGTACAAGTATAATTCCGTGTAAGACATACGAATACCTAATATCTTGCTCTAATTGCAGTCTTTAACTTGAACCTATTAGCATTGTGCTCAGACATAAGAATTCTGTATAAATATTTTATCCTCAACGTACTCAAAGCTTCTGCGGCCTTCAAAAGAACAAGAGAAAGTATGAGAACATCTAAAATTGTTCAATGTCATCTACTAAAATATGGTATAACACTTACATTATTTTCGTTGATGTCAATAGACCAATTCTTCGCCGTTCCTCTATATGTTTCCATATGTCTCATTAAGTATACACCACAGTCTGTCTTGTTTGTTCTGTCTTGCCAGTCCAGCTTTGGGGCCGTGATCCTTTATTTTTTAACCTTGGCAGCCATTCTTTCCATGCCTTGACTTAACAAGAATTTCACAAAACAATCGAGTTGTTTACTCAAAGTGACATACTTGTCCAAAATTTTCATTCCATGAGGACGGCCGGAGTTGTCAAGTACAACGATTTTGGAGTCCTTAATATTCACACAAACAAGGAAGAAATGTCTGGAAAAGACAACGGGTAGGAATATCTGCAAAAAGAACACAAACATTTATTACTTTATTGCATATTCTTTACTTGGAATTGAGGGATATGTACAGACCACGTCAGCGAAGATGAGGTCTTCTTTTGTGATTTGGTAGTTCCTCATGTCTTCTTCAATGGATTGGGAAAATAAGGTGGCATCATGCTCCATATTAACCTGCAAAATAAGGGCAGAGCATCAAAGTCATGAACATTGAAGGATACATAGCAAAAAAAAGCAGTTCATGCACTTACATGTGAACATGATGAGAAACAAATTATTCTTGGTTCATGCCTTGGCAACCTACGGCATTTGAAGTGCACAATTATGGACCAAGCGTCAATCACTTCGCTCGAAATTTCGCGACCCATTTGCATTGAACGAAGTAATTGACGGGTAATATTACCAGGTGCACCTTCGTAAAGAACGTCACTGCAAAATACATTCATTTAGAAGACCATAACTAAATAATTTCATTTTTAAAAATTCTAAAAAAATGAGAACTAACTTACAATGGAGGCAGGTCTTCATCAAACACAAAATCGGCTAATCTCTGCTCCTTGTTGGTTATTTTGTGGTCCAACATATCCGCAACCTGTTGCATGTAAGGGGATCGAAGGTGCACAGGAATTTTTGAGATCTTCCTCTTAGGATATTCTTTAATGTTGATGCGTCCCCCCCCCATCACCTTCATCTTCATCTTCAGAAGATTCAACGGCCTTAGAAGCCTCAACCTGTTGCTGGCCTTCACCCTGATCAGTTGGTGCAACAGACTGACCTTGGGGTTCCTCAACATTTTCCTTCCCTGCACCATGATCATTTTGTTCAAAATGATGAGATTTGGGTACCTCAACCTGTTGCTTGCCTTCACCATGATCACTTGGTGCAACAGACTGAGCTAGGGGTTCCTCAACATTTTCCTTCCCTGCCCCCTGATCACTTGGATTTTCAGGCGGAGATTTTGGTTCATCAACCTGTTCCTTCACTTCAACCTGATCATCGTCTTCAACAGTGGTTGTCTGCACTTTGTGTGCCCCATCCGGTTCATTGCATTCACCCTCATGATCAGTTGGTTCAACAATGGGTGAGTCATCTTTGTTGGGCAGAAATGAATCCTCATGTTCGTCCTGCTGAGGAGGGGGTGACTTGGCTTGACTGTGCTGAAATACAGCCTCTACATCTTCCGGTTCAACAAGGACTGATTCATCTAAAATGTCCTCACGTACATCCTCAACAGATTGCGGTTGGAGAGGTGGTGACGGAGCATCATTGTGCACAACGGCAACATCGAGATCATTCTGTTCTTCGTGATCGGATGGATTTTCTTGATTTGACATCACTGAATCCTCAAAATCATTCAGTTCAGCCAGTGCTGGTTGATGGTCTGCATGGTCATCCACTGCATGGTCCTCCAATGCAGTCTCACATGTGTAATCAACCCGGGGACTAATGACTTTCAAGCCCGCACACGGTAAAGTGTCCACAAGTGCCTCCCTTGTAGGATCTTCCACACCTACATGAACCGGACCATCGATCACCACCTTCAAGTGTTTCATGAACCCTTCAGACTCTCTGAGGTTCAGGAAACCGGCCTCAAAAAAGGGCTTCGGATCGATGTTGCGTTTCTCCAACTCCCCGGATAGGTAATTCAGCTGTTGGGCTGTATCTTTAAAAGTTTGCAGGATTTTGGAGGTCAACAACTGTACATTATGAAAAACAGACTTCATTAATCTTGAAAACAGGATAATAATGAACAATGGGAGTCAATTTATTGTTTCCACATACCTCATTATCGTCTTCTTTTACTTCAACCGAGTCAACTGGATTCTCGGGTTGTCCAACTGCTAGGCGCGCCCTTGCCCTGCCCAGCCCAAAACCACCGGCACGACCTTCTAAGTTGGTAAACTCCAACACGCTGACGTCATCCCAACAGGAGATAATTGGAAATTTTCTCTCGTAGGGGATACGTTCACCTTCCACAAAAACACCATCTAGGTAGCAAATCTGGAGTAAAGGAGTGGGAAACATGTTAGAAAATATTACATATCTATAAATCATATATAAGAGAGGCAACAATACTTACCGATAAAAGGGTTATAGGTCCATCGAAATATGGATTTTTATCTTTACTTGCTTTTTCTTGCCAACTTCTTACACTGTCAACCAATCGTTGTAGTGTAAAGTGGCACCAGTTCAGTTCCTTTATGTTATCAACCTCCATTAAGGATTTGAGAATTTTGAACCTGAGATGAAAAAAATACATTTGTCAGTATTCAAAGATACAATTAGATATATAATAGGTTTGAATACATGTTTACCTGGCTCGTGAATTTTGAACAGGACATAAAAAACTAGAGACAACAAAGACAACGAAGTCTATTTTGAAATCGTTGTCTGCACTTGTGTTACTTAATATCTTGGGGATCATAGAAAGTGTTTCGGGAGCTTTTGAGTCTTCCCCGGTCCATCTGGTCTTCCAATCCCTCAAGAAATTAAAATAAGCAGGGTCCTTAGTCTTGTCCAACCCAACGGACTCGACTACGTTCATTGCCCCTCTAGGGAGGTTCATCACGAGCTGTACGAGATCTTCATCGATACGGATCTCATCACCGTTGGCCAATACCAGAGAACTCTTATCCGGGTCAAAACATTGGACTACGTGTCTGGAAAAATGAGCCAGGCACTTGGAGACGCCCATTGTAAGAAGAGAACCAAACCCGATTTCCTTCACGGCTTCCCTCTGTTCTACGCTCAATTGAGGAATGAGTTGAGCGAGGCCATGAGGTGATGATCTGGTTAGAAATGTCAGTTTACGTTTCTTGCGGGTTTTGGTTTTTTGGGGAGATGGGGGAAACTCTTCATCGAATGGGGTAGTAGACGGAGAAATATTAGTGGTTTCTGGGGGTGGTTCTGGTAACTCTTCATCGACTGTTGGAGTGGAGGTAGGAATAACATTTGGTTTTTTTTTAGGGGGAAAAGGTGGTGGTAAAATCTCATCAGTACCTGCAGCAACATCAGTAGCTTCGACAGCAACTGTGGAAACTGATTCAGCAGTCATCGACGACTTAGTATTCGTCTTCGGATTTCTCTTCCTCTTCCTTTCATAGGTCCTCGAAGTCATTAATTTTGGTGGGATTGCATAAATCAGTATTATACGAAATAAATTTAATAAACATGTGAAAAATTAGTATAAACACAATAAGATGAACATACCTCTCTGGTTTAGTGCTGGGATTGACGTTGGATGCCGGAGTGGGTGCAGTTTCGTTTTCGGTTATGCTCCTACAAACTTGCAAGACGACCTCTCGGGAGTCGATGGGATGATCCACTTCCATGTTGTTGCCTTGGTTACCCGACATGTTCAGAAGAAATCCTTGTAGTATAAACGAAATATCTAGGGTTTCGGCGTTCAGTGTTTGGATTATCGCCGGGAGATAGAGAGAGAAGAATATGAACAGTTGCTTATGAAAATGAAATTGAGGGATAGTCGGCTTGTAGCGGGAAATTGAAATTATATCAACTAGTCATGGAAGCGAATAAATATTCGTTCGATATCCTAAATTCATAAAAAAATGATAAAAATAAATGTAAAATAAAAACTATTCATAGAAGCGAAGATTTATTCGTGGAATGTAAATGCACGGGTCAGTGAATTTACATGACAGGCAAGTTGGCTTCTCATGTGAGGGGAGGTTGTTTTACATGAACGTCAGGCTAAAATTATTTGAAAATAAGAAATCTTCGCTTTCAATCGTCTACTCGAAATACAAAATTCAAGCGAATATTTGGTCGTTTACTGATTTTCAATTAAAATTAATTACATTAACATTTATTAATAAACGGAAAAAAAAAATATATAGCCAAGGAATTGAAGCGAAGATTTGTTCGGTTGCTGCATGTCATCTACAATTAATTGAATTAATATTTAATAATCGGAAATAGAAAATCCATGTCAGTTGGGTCTTTACATACACGGGTAAATGTGTTTACATGGTAGGCAAGCGGTCTTCTCATGGGTGGGTAGGGGGGTTTTACATGAGTTTTTAATTAGAATTAATTGAAGCAAATATATCTTCGCTCATGAAGGTCTCCAGCCAAAAAAAATGAAATAAAAAAAAGGAAATAAATAGAAAAGTAATTGAGGCGAAGATTTGTTCGGTTGCTGCATGTCATCTTCAATTAATTGAATTAATATTTAATAAACGGAAATATAAAATCCAGGTCATTTTGGTCTTCACATAAACGGGTAAGTGTCTTTACATGGTAGTCAAGCGGTCTTTACATGTGTGGGTTGGGGGGTTTTACATGGGGTTTTTATAAAAATTAATCGAAGCAAATATATCTTCGCTCCAGAGAGTCTCGAGGTAAAAAAAAATTAAATAAAAAAAAATATATAAAATCATAGAAAAAAATTAAATGAATGAATTACTTGAAGCGAATATTATATCGCTGCCTGTGTTATTTAATAAAGTAAATTAATATTTAATAAACGTAAATATAATATGACTGTCAATTCGGTCTTTACATGGACGTGTAAGTGTATTTTCACGAACGGCAGGCGTTCTTCTCATGGGTGGGTAAGCCGGGTTTACATGAGGGTCATGGCAACGGGCGTGTAGATCAGAGCGAAGATATCTTATCTGGGTATTATCTGAATATTATATTATTTCCTGGCGTTAACGGGCGCTTCCGTTAACGGCGTCTTGTGTGAACCCGGGCCTAAACCCGGATTCCGGATTCTCCCTCCCTCCGTCTCCTGCCCAGATTGATTTATTATTAAATTAATAATGCTGCAATCTGATTGGTCCGCCACAGGGGAACACGGCAATCGGTAGCAGAAGATCTGAACTGTAATCTTTTTGTAATTGTTTCTTCATCCCATTATTGAAATAGTATTTTCTATCCCATTATTATGTCATTTCTACTTTGTTTTTCTTTAAGGGCCATGAATGTCTAAATAATGAGTCACTAAATAATGAATGCCCTTTATCTCAAACCTTAATTGAAATGAGAGATTATATCAATCAATATGTTAAGTTTATCAAAAGAAATAAAAAAAAAAGTCATAAATAAATCTCAATAAATTATTTAAAATTTTAATGGGGGTAATTTTGTAAAAATATAATATTTTAATAAAAATACTTAAAAATAAATATATATATATATATCTTTTTAAATAAAGAGTATTTTAATATTTAAACAAATTATTCATAATTATTCATCAAATCATTCAATTCAATAATTTAACTTATAAATTAGTCTTACTTTATTCATTTTATAAAATTTAAATTTTAAATACAACAAATCAATTTAATAAATTTAACCCCAACTAATCTCAAATAACCTATTTTTCATTATACAAGATATTAATTTCATAACTTAGATTTCTTTTTATAAATAACCCCACATCAAACCAAGCTCTTAATTAATCTTCTTTCAAATTGTTGATATCTCCTTCTCATATATACAAACTTAAGAAAGAAGAAAAAACAAGGGAAGAAAACAGAAACAGCGCTAACAGATTACATCGAAGATTTGCAGGAATCGTTATGATTTCTCAAGGGCATCGAATCTACTTTCCTAATAAACATGCATATTCAAACTACTAGCAGAAATTTCAAGTTTATCTCAAATAAAACACTGCAATTAATTGATGAAATTTGTAAAGAAGGCAATTATTTCAATAGGATCATAATCTTACATTCATGTTCAACAATAATGAAACAATATACCTGTCTGGGTCAAGTTAAAAGTGTGCTTCTTCTATTGCCCAACTCTACTTGTCAATACAACAACAAAAGATTCATCTTCTAACAATCAGCTGACATATTTAGTTCCTATCCGTCAATTTAGAGGTTCCTGGTGTTAAATCTGTGGATTCCACACAATTCGATCTTCTTTATCATCATTTTTCAGAGGAAATGATGACAAAGACATCGTCAAGTGACCATTTTCTTGGATTTATTTTGTTTTCAGGATTGATTATGGCATTCTCTGTGTTTGCAAGTCGATAGCCAATCACAATCTCATTCCTTTGACGACCCCTTACCATTATATCATAAAAACAGAGTTCTTCTTGGTCATATAGATAGAATTCTGCTGGTTTAATGCACAACTCATTTCCCTGTTTAGAAATGGATCAGAAGAACAATTCAGTCATTTTTCTTTATACGATAACAGAATGTAATACAATAAATGACACCAGTTCAAAAGTAAATAAAAGTTCCTAATATTTCCGGGTAAGACTAAAAGAAATTTCAGGAGCTTATTTGTAGATTTCCATTTTCAAATCACAAAAACCAACACGAGGAAAGATTTTTACACAATTCTTGCTCTGTCTGCAAGTTTTGTTGTTTTTGTTTTGCGCGAATTAACTAATTTTCAGGAGAAGGCTAGCACATGAAGACTCTGCCAAGACCTCCCACTTCAATATTGTGCTTTAAATGAGTATCAAACCTCAAGGTAACAAACCCCTTGGTCTAAGTTTGTTGGCACCGAGCTACCCAGAGTGGGTTCGGTCTATAAAAGACATACTAGCTGCTTCCTCATAACAAACGAATGATTTGATTTAATTTTAAAAGAACTTCATTGATAAGGTGGTAAGTGTGAAATTCAATTATCATATAATTCCAAAAAACAATACCAGTTCAGTAAGTGCATTTGAAATTGACAAGGAAGAAAAAAAAACATTGCATGTGGATATGACTTTATACTATTGAAATTATTAAGCTCAAATACATCATTGATATATTGTGACGTAATAAAGAGATACCTCTTCAGCAAAAAGTTCCTCGAGGACACGATTTATTTGTTTGTCTTCGGCCACCATTGCTAACGCCATACTAACAAGCTCATTGGAGAGTACATAGTCACCAATTCTGGAAACTGAAACCAGGTTTCTAGTTCTAGAATCCAGTATTTCGCTTATAATTATTGATTTATTTGAAGCACGCTGCATTTCTCGAATCCACGTGCTATGAGAGAAGCCACAGTGTCGCACAGGGACCGAGTTTGTATCTTTATAAGGCAGACGCTTTGACTGAAAGACATATAAGCAGGCAACTTTAGTATTAAATACAATTTTAACATTTGTTTAATTGTTTTCTTTCTCTTGACTTGTTTTACAGATGCATGCTACATATTTTATCTACCTATGATCAGTAAAAAAGCTCGAAGCAGTAACCTGAATATCACGGATGAGTAGAAGTGTGGCTAAAGAACGTGAATCAGAATGCACAACCGAGTCTTCTACAGCCTCATCTGCGAGAATTAATATCTGTTCTCTTAGAGTTAGTAGTCAGAACAAAAAGGTCTGAAAACAAGAACAAGTGAACTAGATGGATGAGTAATGGCGGAAATACAGTTATTGTTTTTTTACACCGGAGTTTTTTCCCTGTAGGAGGAATGGTGTCTTTAAATCTATTTTTTCTGTGTATAAGGAATGTAAGGAAAAGAGGAATAATACTTTTCATGGATATGAAGAAAGAGAGATGAAAACTTACAGAGTCGAATGATTCGAGGGGAAGATTCTCCAAGTGTCGTCTAATGACAGCATTGCCCTTGTGATGAACAAGCTTAATGTTCACTAACTCGAAAATATTTAGGCCACCATCTGTTAACTTTCTCTCTCGCTCTTCTTCTGGCACGTCATTAAACATCCAAAGCTCCGAGCCAGGAGCCAACAATGCCTCCAGTACCTACTAAATGATAAACACGATACCAGAAGAAGGAACAAAATAAAAGATGCAGTTCATTTCTGTTGTTACTGGAGTATATTGAAATAAATGAAAACAAATTAAAGTAAAATGGGGAAACCAGTTTTTCTATAACCAATAAAGAGCTGCTGAGACAATGACTTTCCAAAGCTTCAATTTGGTAGCAAATGTCTTGGATTGAAACTTTTATAATTAGCCAGAATCAAGGATTTCACCTATGATTGAATTATGCTAACCCATAGAATTTTGTTTCTAGTTGATTTAAGCCTCTCATTTATGTACATCCTCTCTTAACTAATGCAGCAAAAAAACTAAAAAAAAAAATACATTATAGGTGAATTAGATGGATGACAAAAATTAAGTTTAAGAATGGAAAAAAAACATAAATTAAAATGACATGAAATGAGCATTGCTACCCTGAAAGCTTCAGAGACGGCCTATGTATATTATTATTAGATTATATATGAAAACTGTTATTATTACCCCTTAAAACTATTATGCCAAGACCCAAGGTCACCAACTCTCTTGCTAGACAACACTATTTCCTGTAATCTTTCATTGACACCCTTTTTCCATGGCCTCTTTTCTTCACTAGAAAGGTGTCCATGAAAGCCATCAACCACCACCATCACTCGTAACTAGCTAAAATTCCCAACTTTTCATACTTTTCTTAATTTAAACAGTCATTATAGTTCTAACTCTACTTCATGTGCATTTTGCTATTATGAGACAGGTATTCAACTGATGAAATTTACGCTTTGAATTTGAAAATGAGAAACTGAGCATGTTCAGCATCTTTTAATACAAGGATTTTTCCTTTTTGCAAAAAAGGAAATAGTTAATTATGATGTTATAGGCGTGAGTTCTGATTCATTCTTTATCCCTTCAAGGAGCTGGAATGCAAAAATATATACCGATTTCTAGCAGTTAATACACTATTTCAAGTAAGAGTCAGCTAAATACCATTATCATATCGTCAATATCACGTCGCCAACCACAGAAAAGAATCTTTTCTGGATACTTTCTAGGTTCAGATACCCTGGGAAAAGGGTTCCTGCGAACCTGCAATAATGAAAGGACAAGCATTTTAGGGAAAAACTAACAATACTAAATGTTTATGTCATAGTTGGAAAAAAGAATAATATCAAAGAAGAAAATAAATAACAAAATGGTAGACAATGGAATTAGTTAAGAGATGACCTCTGGCAAGGGAACAGGTGCATATGTGTCATCATCCTCGGCTATGACAAGAACTTCGTCACCTTCCTTTAGGACATATTTGTCATCTGGATTTATAACAATCTTTCCACCATCTTCAGCAATCTTTACTCCACAGGGCACTGCATCAGGGAAAGAAACCAATACATCCTCAAAATGCAGGCCATCCAGCTGAGGCCACCTTTTGATGTAGAACTCTGCATTTTCAAAGCCCAAAATATCCTCCCATATCTGCCATCAGTAAATCAATTACTATCGACAGTGGAACAAGCATAGTTTTTCAATAATTAGCAGAAACAAGGTCAGGGATATCATATATTCATCTAATAGTACACACTACGGGCTAACTATATCATGTATTTCATTTATTTTTTTAGATAGCATAGTAATCCACCACCATTACTCCCCTGCTTTGAATAAGAATCGAACCAGAGACATCAAGGTGGTAAACCTCTTTGTTCAAGCATCTTGTCATTTGAGCTATCCGGGTAGGTGAATTCATAATTTTAGCATGTTCAGGCTAAGTCTATTACCTAATGAAAAAGTAACATAAACAGAAACTGCACCTGGTCAATAGCTATGCTGCAGTTATCCAATTAAATGGATTTCATGCATAGGCATGATATTTGAATAGTTATGAAATAATTTGTTTTTTCTATCTTATCTCCCAAAAGAATGTCATTTACTTTCTGAGATTTATTTTTAAAAAAATGATCTATGGAATACAATGTTATCATGGGACAAAACCTTAAGAATCCATAAAATGGAACTGATGGGGTACATCAAAACCCATCAGTACCCTTCCCTCCAACTTTTACTGTTATCAGGGGACAAAATACACTTCTCTTTTGGGAAAAAAAGAAGCTACAAGGGCAGAACTGAACCCTGTCTTATCAAGGTGTTGACTTTAACAAGAAAGATTATAATTCATATTAGAGGGAGGAATTAATTAAATGCAGGGCATCAAACAAGTATAGAGAAATGTGATTATAGTAAATATTATGATCTCACAAACCACTCACTATCAACCACTTCAAAAAATATATATCAACCACTTCACAATTTTCAATGGAGTTCATGAAACTGACCTGTGCAAGGCCAGGCTGGAGAGCACACTGTATCATCAAGCGCCCAATCACATCATGTGCAACAACTGTTTCAATTAGTTCACCACCAACAAGTTTTACCAATGGCTCATTGTCGAGATCACTCATTTCTACAACAACATGACCCTTCAATCCCTCTTTTACCCCCGTGAGGCTAAGCACAACCCGTAAAGCACGTGCATCACTCTGAAGGAAACATAAGGAGATATAGAGCTTGTTTTATGTAGGGATTATTTTTCAAATAATCCGTTATTTCAGAAAGAAAAAAACTTGGTAGCTAAAAAGTGAATTAATTTGGGTTGTGGGTTAAATGACTAAATTATCATTTGTATTTAATATTTAAAATGTTACAAAAAAAAATTAAGAATATTTTAGTTGTTGATTTGAATGATTGATGATGGGATAAGAGGTTATTTGGATTAAATCCAAATAACCCTCCATCAAACAAGGGATAGTCTTTATCCAAGGGAAATTTGCATAAAACAGATATACAATGCTTACCTGATCTGCATTTTCATCACTTGCCAATACAATGATAGCACGAGCCTTTGAAACGGAAACCTGCAAACAGGTAAGAATCAACATCAGATGACCAGATGCAAGAAACAAGTGTGCCTATGTAAGAGGAGTATGAACCATTAAGACCTAATCAAATATATTCTGATACCTTCTTCAAGTCAGCAAGTATAAGAGGGCTGCCACTTCTACATATAACAGATGTCCCCATGAAGTCAAATTCAAGTTTTGCTATGTCAATCTCCATTTCTTCTTTATCTCGTTCTGCAAGTACAACTACAACACCACCACCAATGCTCTTGTTTGCTATAGAAAGTTGCTTCAAGAGTGAACCCTACAGAAAGATATATTTCTTCATTATTTGCAATGATTTAAAGATTCACAAAACCCACTTGATATGTCATCTAACCTACATGTAAGTATTTGTGAGATGTATGCACGTGAAGAAGCCAACTGCCTAACAAGATGAAACATAACTTTTTGGTTGTTTTGGAAACCAAAGGAAAAACCATCACCTCCAAGAACCATAATAATACCGAAAATTTTACTTTTGTGATGTGAATTCTAATTCACTTCAGTATATCTAACAAAAAAGAATCTTACACTTTTCAATATAGCTACGTTTTCTTTCAACTCGGACATAAGAAGCAATGAGGAATGGCCCATTTGGGAACACTTTTTTTCTGTCAGATATCTCATCTGGATATAAACATCCATATATTGGGTTATTGTTTTTGTTTAAAAATAGTCTCTAGCACATCATCTATCATTTCAACCTTCCAATCACATAATTCATCAACTAAAATACTCTTACTTTATTTTTTTATAAAATTTAAATACAAAAAGACATTTTAGCAATTTACCCAAAATAATCCACTTTTATTCAAACAAGATTTTTTCAAAGAACCCAAGATCAAACATGCTCCAATATCCCGTTTGGTAACAAAACTTATTCGGACAAAATGAGAAATTTATTGGCAGTTTATCATTTGGATCCGAATAACCAATTGGGCCCAAATAATCCTATTTCCAGATTCTGAAATCAAACCCTTCTAACCTCCCGAAAACATTAGTTTCATACCAAAAAATGCAAACCCAAAAGAAAAGCTTAAATTTTGAAGGAATCCATGGAAATTACCAATTTGTCACTCCATCCAAGAATTAGAATGTGATTACATTCTATCACCTCACTCTTTCCTTTCCTCAAAGAATCGACTTTCTCAGATATGGCATCTGAAACAAGCCCGAGCATAGTGGCGAATATCAGCATTCCTCCAGCAGTTACAGACACGGAGACAATCCTTGTTCCAACACCAACAGTATCGGCATGATTTCCAGAGTCCGCAACAAAAGTCCAGGATAACCAAAGTGCTTCAGTAAAGCCACTATCGGATACAGCATACAATGCCATACCACCAAACACTATTAGAAATATGGTTGCAGAAAGAAGTGCTAGCAGCTTTGCATATGGATATCTAGAGAAACACACATCCAGTATATAAGCAATTCTCTTCTTCATGGGAGCCTCCTCATTTTTGTGGGTTTCCCTCTTTGGTAGGTCCTTTATTCGTGGGACATAATTGAGGCATACAGATAATATGAAAGGCGTTATTAAAGTGAGCATAACCGCATACAGGGCAAAAGATCTACTGTGAGAGTCACCAAAAGGGGAAGGCAAATGGTTGTCAGATTCTCCAGTGTTATTGTTACACCATCCATGTAAGCTCGTATTCTCTTCCTGCAAAATAGTAAAAATGTCAACCATTCATTATAACACATTAGGCACATTTGGAAAAACTTTGGTTTATGTATCTGGATTCAGACAAGAATTCGTTAATAAATGTCTGAATCTACTAAGTTTTCAAAATGTACTCATCAGGATACACATCCAGATGAGAAATCTGATACACTAGCAAATCTAGGGCACGAAATAAAGATGATTTATTAAATAACTAGATTAGTATTTACATTTCCAATTTAGTATGTAATAGTTACCTTTTCAGTTTATAAGGATACATTTCCAGTTAAGGGTTAGACTAGTATAAAAACATATACATGTTACAACTTAATACTATTGAATAGTTTTAGAACACTTGTATCTCATTAATTTCTCCTGGCATCTCTCCTCCCCTTCTTGGTTTACAAACCCTAGAGTTTGATTACAATCAGAAATCTTACAAAAAATAACATGCTTTCAAATGAAGTCATTCAGACATGTCAACACCTCATCTAAGAAATAATATCTCGAAGAAGAACGAAGAACACATATCTACATGACTTTCTTCTCTTCTTCTTTTAGTTTAAGAACAATTCAATGTAAACTTGATTAAGAAAGACCTAAAACTCAGGTGCCATAGGTCTCTACTTTTAGCAAGTGAATCTAAAAAGGGATTGTACCTTGAGTCTTGCTACTTCCATACGGAGGAAATTTGCATAAGCTAAGAGTAGAATATAACTAAACTTGACCTGTGAGCAATAAATGAAAGAAGCGTCAGAAAATAGGTAAATATTTAGATGGTAAACAGAGAACTTAAAGGTAAAATACTAACCAAGTATGAGATCCTAGAAGTATAACTTGCGCCCGTGTTCCTATTTGATGGAGCAGACATTGTAAGAGAGGAGAAACCTGTGGATGGAATAGAAACTAGGGCAGGTGACTGCTTTAGCTTCTGCTTCGATTTCGGCTTTACCTCTGATGAAATCAAATCCTGATCACCAACAATTCCCTGCAAGGAATTCGACTTCAACTCACATCCACTATCATAACTCGTCGTCGTTACATCACTCCGAACCGGTGTGGGAGAAGGACTTTCATGATTCTGAGACCTGGAAGTCCTAACCGTGACTCGTTTCCTAGCAGCGTACGGTCCACCGAGAAACGAAGGGTACATCCAATCACGATCCGAGAATCCGGTGCCACCAGTCTCCACTGGCGCCGGCGCTGGATCAGCGGGGACATAACTAGAGGATGTATGTAGAGAGAGTTCAGTAGACGGCGGCGAAGTAGAGACGCGACGAACAGCCGGAAATAGCGGACCGGGAAAGTGGGTTGTACGATTATCATCATCAGTAGCAATAGTCCTTGATTTCTTGAGGAGAGGCCTATCAGATTTATTCGAGTTCAGTTCAATTGAACTGGAAATCGATTCTTCGTCAGCATGATTCATTCTATAGAGAAATTACATGATAAAGAAGTAAGTTTGGAGCAAAAAGAGCTCAACTTGAGAGAATCTGGAGGCTACCCATAAGCAGAAACAGCAGCCATAGATGGGAGAGAAAGAAAAAGAGAGATCTGAGAGTAAAAAACTAAGTGGGTGGTCGTTGAAAAGCTAAATTGTCAGTCTTTTTGGCATCATCAGCGATCGGAGCTGATCGAGCTTTATGGGTGTCTTGATCCATCGACCGCCGAGAGGATCTTTTGCATGTGTTTTTAACATTCACAAACACAAAAAAAAAAATCAACTTTTTTTATGTTGAATTATTTAGGATTTTGATTTTTTTTTTTTTTTTAAATTTTGTCTAACGAAAAAATAAATTATTTTCAATTAAGTTTATGAAATAGTATATAATATCATATGGATAGTTATTGAAATTATATCAATTAATGTGTATTCTTTTAAAAAAAAAAATTAAGTTAGATTTGATATATAAAATTGCTTAATTTAGTTGATTAAAGTGTTATTAATAATATTTTTAAAATGTATAATACATTTTAGTTATTTGAGACAAGGTAATATATATATATATATATATATATATTAAAATGTATAAAAAAAATGATATACATAAACCTTTTCAAAAAAAAATATTTTTTTATTGAGTATTTAGGAATTCGTTAACTTCTTAAACATTTTTTTTATGTCATGCATTTTATTTTTTAAGAACAATTTGTTTACTTCTTTAAGTGATAATTCTTTAGTTATCACTCAAATGTATTCGGTTATTTTCAGTCAATTTAAAAACTTATATGATTGTTAATTTTTTTTTTAATTTTTATTAATTTATTATATTATTTAATATAATAAGTTTTTTATATATTATTAATTTTTTATATTTAATTTAATTAGAAATCAAACTCATAATATTTAATCTCTTATAAACTATTTTAACCATTTGAAATATCTTAGTGAATTAATAACTTTTTTTATAATTAGTTAATTCACATTAATTAAAAAAAAGCTACATATCTCAAATTAATTTACAAATAATATAAAATTAAAAAGATTAAACGAGAATTTATATGTTAAATAGTATATCAAATTTACAAAAAAATAAATTACAATGAATAACATCCAATAATTTTACAATTATTTGAGATTGACTCAAAAAAACGAACTCGTTTGAACTTTATAAGAACAAGTAGAGTAAACATAACAAATTAGTTAAGCGGTATCAGAAAAATCTATACTAAATATTATTAGCGGCAATAAAAATTGTGACTGTCAGTAGACTGGTAAACAATGGCAAAACCTACAGACAAACATCAAGTTATAACTAATCATTTACATATATATCATATTAACGAGAAACTCATAAAAAAAATCAAGTAAAAATACTTTTTAAGAGAGCCTCCAAATAAAATATGAGTTCAAATAACTCATTATTGAACAAATGATAAATAACTTCAAATTTGATAACTTCATGTCTTTGTTTCTAAGAAGAGGATGCACGGACTCAATAAAAGATCAATAGAACAATCGACAAATATGAGCAACGACCCATCAAAAGTTATGACCATTATTCGGATTATAAAATTTTGAAACGATAAATCCGATATTGCTAAACATAGTGCCAAATCAAAAAAAAAACAAACTTAAATCTGAGTAAAAGAAAGATAAACGAGACACCCTACTATACTAAAAAAATCATCGGAGGACAAAAAAAGTAATTTTTCACCTTCTATTCAGGGGAAATTTGATCAAATGACCCTAAAGATTGGGTTATTTGACTTTTTGACCAATGCTTAAAATAAAAAACGTTGGTGACACCTTTTAATATTTTGGACAATTTTACCCTTTCGCGAGACGCAACTCTAATTGCGTCTCGCAACCGAAACCCTATAAAATCCTTTTTTTCATTTGTTGCTTCATTTTCTCTCTCTTTTCGGTCTTCTCCGCTCTAAACCCTAATGACGGAGAAGGCTTTCTCTTCTTTTCATCGGCGAAGCGAAGAACACAACGTCGAAAAACACCATTCCACTATATTCAACGGCGAAGAACTTCCAACGGCAAACTGTGAAGCTCCAACGGTGAAGGTTAATGTTTATTTCGTTTATAGAACGACATTGATTCGCCTTGATTCGTTGAATGCAGGTGTTGATGGGCTCTCATGTTGGTTGCGTCTCGCGGTTGCGTCACGTAGTTGCGTCTCGAGGTTGCGTCATGTAGTTGCATCTCGCGGTTGACGGTTGTTTCTAGCGATTGACAGTTATTTTTCGTTTGTTTATATTTGTTGTAAAAGGTTTTCACCAACAATGTTGTTTTTGTTTTCCCTTTTGTAGATAGAAGATATCTTTCCTGATTTTCCTAGTAGAATTTCTTTGAAATCCGTCCAAGTCCTAAAAAACGTATCTGATAGGTTTGAAAAGATGGATCTTATGGAGAGAGCTCTTAATTGCCAATTTCAGTATTTATTCAAAGGAGTCCAGCACTTGTTGTTCTCAGGAACAATTCTACATCAGATGCTGCTTCGGAAGGTTAAGTCCAATTCGAATAGGATAATTTTCAACTTGAATGGAGAGGAACTGACTTTCGGTATGAAAGAGTATGCCTTGATTACAAGCCTCAACTTCGACATATGACTTGAATACAAAGATGAATGTCGAGGTTGTCCACCCTTGCTGATAAAATATTTCAAAAGGAATATGATAGTTCGAATGCACGAGATGGAATCTGCTTTTATGACATGCACCGATAAGGAAGACGCATGGAAGATGGGGTTGATATGCTTGATTTTCTAGTACCTCTTTTCATTTGACCCAAGACGGATTATAAATGTCAAAATCATCCATATGGTTGAAGATGTTGAAGATTTCCTCTGATTTCCATGGGGAAAGGTGTCTTTTAGAGTCACCATGAAGGGTCTTAACCAGGACATGAAACGCCACATGTCCTTATATATGTCCAAGATGGGGACTAGAGTTACCAATACTTTTGCTTATAACGTTTATGAGTTTACACTAACACTACAAGTGTGTACCTATGAGGTTATCCAAAGCTTTGTCCCTAGATTCTCCACAAGGAATAATGTTGATGGCCCTTTACGCCCAAGGATACTATTGTATCAATCCAAAAGAAAGAACACCATTCAGGAGGTACATTCTGCCCTTCATAACATTGTTTTGTCTACGATGGAAGAGTCCTCCACGGAGAAGAGATTGTATAGTGGGGAGAATTTTGAACAAATTGACAATTCATTCGATGATTTGTTTGAGGGAGTTACTGAAGGGGGGAGAAAGAGAAAGGCTGAAACGGAATCAGATGAAGATGAAGATGTTGATGAAGATGAAGAACTTACTACTGTCCAACCTTCGAAGAGGAAGAGGAAGCTTGAATATGATGTAGCTCCCAACAAAGTAGCCAACATGCATCGTAGGCAACCTCCCCCTAGTCCCCCTAGTCCCATTAGTCCCCCAACCGCAACTTCGGCACCTATATCATCACCGACATCTCTTGTTCAATGTATATGTCATGAGATGAAGAAAGATGTCTCGGAGATGAAAAAAGATGTCGAAGAGATGAAGGGAGGAATAAGAGACATCAAAGTGAATCAACAAAAACAACTTTATTCTATTTCAAAAGATGATTCTCAGTCTAAGCAACCAGTTCGCCAACCATACGGCCATAGTAACAGCCAAACTAAATGAGAAGACCTACCAGGTAATTCGTGCAGTGCATCTTCAATGTTAGATTAAAAATGTTATGATTGCGTCACGTAGTTGCGTCTCGCGAATGCAGTTGCGTCACGCGGTTGCGTCACGCGAATGACCTGAAGCTAATTTTTTTTCCATTTTATAGGAGAATGAGAAGGTGAATGATATGGATGATGATAATGTAGATTTGAATATTGAAGCCATTTTGCATGACATTGTTGAAGCGGAGGAGAAGAAGAATGAGAATGAGAATGATATGGAGAAGAATGATCTGATTGAGAACATTGTCGAAGAGGAGGACATTGAGAAGGATCCAATTGAGAACATTGTCGAAGAGGAGAACGTTGAGAAGGATCTGATTGAGAACATTGTTGAAGAGGAGGATATTGAGAATAATCCGATGAATGAAGAAGTGGAGAACGTTGAGAAGGATCCGATGAATGAAGAAGTGGAGAAGAAAGAAGAAGTGGAGAACGTTGAGAAGGTGAATGAGAATGAAGAATTGGAAAAGAAAGAAGAAGTGCAGAACGTTGAGAAGGATCCGATGAATGAAGAAGTGGAGAACATTGAGAAGGACCGGATGAATGAAGAAGTGGAGAAGAAAGAAGATGTGGAGAACGTTGAAGAAGTGGAGGAGAAGGTAGTGAAGAGAAAGCCGATAAAGAAGACAATGATGAAAAAGCCGGTAAAGAAGGCAGTGAATAAAATGGAGGAAAAGAAGGTGGGGAAGAAAATGGAGGAAAAGGAGGACGATGATCTGAAACTATGCAATACTCCTCCTAAAATCGTATTTGTCTCGTGAAGGACAAGGAAGCCAAGGAATGATCCAGATATGACCAACCCTAATCTAAAACTACTCAAGTTAAATGATCCTATGACCATCAATCCCCTTCTCAAATATGACAATCAACTGCTGACTGAATTGCAAACATGGCTTAGAGATCCATATACCGACAATAAAAAAATTGATCTTCATACTTCAGAAGGTGATAAGGACTTATTTCGCCGAGTGCTGAAAAGGTTCAACTGGATACAAGATCAGGTAAGTCATCTTCAATGTTAGAATAATTTAACAATTGTAGATTGTATTTTGAATGTTTTTCTATGGCCCAATTACTATTTAGGGCTCGAACTTGGGACGATTTTACCAAATAGGGCTCGAACTTTGAGTTGAGACATTTGGGGCTTAAACTATCAAAGATTTGACCATTTGAGGCTTTTACCCAAACAGATGTTTATTCCGTCTGTTTTATATGACATGGCAATACATTTTATTTTTTTTAATTCCACCTGGCATATTAATTTCATTCAAACAAAACTTTATTCTCTTTTCCCTATTCTCACTTCTCCTTAGTTACCCATCTTCTTCTTCCATCTCTTCTCCAAATAAAGTAACTAGTGATTGTGATTTTATCTGACCTTATCATTATCCCTATTTTCAATGACAAATTATCGTTTTCCAGCAATGACTCTATAGACGGACGACAATTCCTCCACGATTGAGACTTTCATGTCATTCGATCTCACCATCTATTGACCTCCAGCACTGACGTCTCCTTCCTCATCAGAATACGCAAGAGTTCTTTCGAATCACTCCAGCAATGCCTACTAGACTTGATTGAAGGTGCCCGTGAATGTTGGACCTATACCATCTTCTGTCAATCTTCTATGCTCGATTTCTCTAACGTCTCTACGCTTAGATGGTTTGTCTGGTCAGGCTTTTATGAGTTCCTCAACTGTTTGGGTTGTAGGAGCTAAACAATTAGCTGGATCTTCATGTGAGAGGGCTCGGTAATGTCATATGTTTGGATTACAAACTATGGTTTGTATCTCTTTCTCTCATGGAGTAGTTGAGTTGGGTTCAATTGAGGTAATATTTCAGACATCGTTGTTAGGACTATTAAATAGGGTAAAAGTTATATTCAATTTTCAATAATCCTGATTTGGGTTCTTGGCCTCCGACTCCGGTGATGAATAATAATCACAACAAAAACAAATTTATCAAACGAACTTATCTTACGAAACCACCAGTCATTACTACTTTCTTTGAAAAAAAGAATGGGAGAAAAGATAGCAAAAGATAGCAAGGAAGGAAAAGTGAGTATGTGGAGAAAGAGACCAAGGATTTTGTTTGAATGGAATTGATATGTCAGGTGGAACTAAAAAAAATAAAATTTATTGTCATGTCATATAAAACAGACGGAATAAACGTCTGTTTGGGTAAAAGTCTCAAATTGTAAAATCTTTGATAGTTCGAGTCCCAAATAGCTTAACTCAAAGTTAGAGCCCTATTTGGTAAAATTGTCCCAAGTTCGAGCTCCAAATGATAATTGGGCCATTTTTCTATTGTGCAGGAAATCGATGCATGCTACTTAATTCTGGGAAGAAGATTTTTGCTATATCCAAAAACATATAAGAATAATTTCACAATTACAGATTGTTGGCTCAACCTCATGTTCATTTCTGATTACAAAGTTTTTCTTACAGATCCTATTGAGTTTGACATTGGAAACTTTATAGAATACTTCTGGGGCAATGAAAAAAACTTTATGATCAGTTGGAAATTATGCGATGATATATATATATATATATATATATATATATATATATATATATATATATATATATATATATATATATATATATTCTTTTGAACATAAAAAAACGTCCACTAGATACTTTGCGTTGTCCGTCTACAAGAGTGGTGCATAGACGTATATGACTGCGATCCTGGATGTTATGTTAATCTTGATAAATTTATGCAACCGATGTGCGAAATTCTTCTATATATATTTGATAAGGCAATATCTAATTCTGAAAAAGTAAGATTTCCTCGGCTTTCTTTAGACCTTTTTCCATACACAAGACTTCTAGAGTCACAAGTCCCAAAAGCATCTAAGAGTGGAGATTGTGGTGTCTTTGTACTAATGCATATGGAGTACTTGACTGCAAACCTGAGTCTAGCATAAGTGACCTCAGATGAGATGAAATTTTTAGAGAAAAATGGTCGGTCAAGTTATTTCATAAACTTGTAAAACCATAGGTTATTTATCAAACTTTTGTAATATGGTTGATGTAATGTTAATACCAAACTTTTGCAATATGGTTGATGTAATGATATCAAACTTTTGGAATATGGTTGATGTAATGAGATGAAACTTTGTTGATGTATTAAATGTTATATATGTTATTGTTTCTAGGTTCTGAACTTATGTAATATGCAACTGCGTCACCCAGTTGCGGCAGGCAGTTGCGTCACGCGAATGCAGTTGCGTCACACGAATACAGTTGCGTCTCGCGAATGTAGTTGCATCAAGCAGGTTGAGTCTGACTTAATAAACAAAAATAATCATCTGGAGACCACAAGAAGGAATATACAATAAGGAATGGCAATATCAAAGGTGCTAATGTACATAAAGTAAAGCCAAGTAATCTAAAGACAAGCACTCTTGGAATTTCTGTGTGGTATGGAAAAGCAAAAGGACCATAAGATGCTTCGAATAACATGCCTACTCATAAAGTTGTAGGAAAGGGCAAAAGGCTGCACAAGTTCTAAGGAAATGCTTGCCCAACCTGATGTTAGAACAAAATATATAGAAACAAGTGGGACAATATACAGAAACAACATTAACACTACACTTGATAGATATCAAGTCACAAGGTATTGGCGATGCTTGGGTGTCTATCGGATACGAAGACGAGATCATCAACTAATCCAATTGCATCTCTAAGTTTTTACATAAAATAAGTCCATGAGTTATTATTCTCTGAATCAACAAAGCCGAATGCAATAGGATACAGTTGCTCATTTGCATCCAATGCAATAGCCACCAATAGTTGACCTTCCTCTTGTGCTTAAGAAAACTGACATCAACGCACAATACATGACGACAAAAGGCTTTGAAACCCCTAATTGAGAGGCCTAGGGACATGAACATATACTTGAAGTGGTCGAACTCATCTTTCTGGATGTTTGTTATGGTACCAGGATTATTCTTCTCCAACATGTAAAGGTATGATGACAATTTTCCATAGGAATCCTCCGTTCCTCACACCGCCATTAAAGCTCTTTCCCTTGCTCTGTAAGCCTTATTATAAGTCAAAAATATCTCATAAGTTGACTGCATGTCTTCAATTATTTTCTTAGGCAAGTGATTATGGTGATGGTCCATGTACTTACTCTTCATGCACTGCCCAATAACCTATGCCGGTGTTTGCATTTTTTTCTTTGTCCTTGACAAAACTGAGCATAAGTGTTGTTGGTTGAATTTCCGAATCTCAAACATCTCAGACAAATTACCTTTTATAGCACGCAATCTCCACTTGCATGTCTCATCAAAACATTTCACATACCAAAGATGTTTTCATGACTTCACCACTTTGAATTCAAAATGATTAGTCATCGCATATTTATATAGCGTCAGTTGAAGTTTTTTTTATTATCAAACAACGCACCGACTTCCAATACGGTTTCACTAGTTAATGCCAAGGCAAATGAGGGGTATGTCGGTGATAGGTCTGTCGGGTATGTCGATGGTGTAGTAATTGATTCTCTTGCACTAGATGGTGTACCCATTGATGCTCTTGCACTAGATGATGTACTCATTGGTGCTCTTGCACTAGATGATGTAGGTACTGATGACCGATGCGACGTGCGTGCAATTTCTGGTGCGACACTAGTAGTAGTTTGCAAGTCACTAACTCGTTCATAATTAAAGTCACTAACCCGTTCGTAATTAATCAGTTCATGATGAGCCCGTTCATCTTCTCCTCATTCTCCTTTATTTTCACTTTAAAATACAATTGTTGAGAAACAACTCCAAGTATAGTTTTTTGAATAAGTAGTGGTAGTACACTATCTTGACTTTGGTACTTCTCTACTACAGAGACACACAGTGGTAACGAAGTGCGACCCGAAATCAACAGTGATAAATAGATGCCCAAATCAAAATCTCCATCAATAACAACAGGGGAAGTTTTGGCGGAACATCATACATGACTTCAATCATTAAATCATATGTAGACTTTTGCACGTTAATATTCTCATAGATGATATCAACTAATTCGACAAATATAGTATATTGGGGTATATCCAAAGTTTTGCATGATTTTGCACAGAAAGACCTAGAACCATCAGTTGCAATTTTTCACTCTCCATTATACACAACAAATACGTCATCAAATACTTCAGCTGCAATTGAAAACAATAATATTATCAATCGCGAGACACAACCGTAACAATGAAATGCAATTACTAATTATAAATGGTTTGGTCGCGAGACACAAATGCATTCGCGAGACGCATCCGCGATACGCACCCACATTTGCGAAACGCATCCGCGAGACGCACTCGCATTCGCGAGACGCACTCGCATTCGCGAGACGCGCCCGGAATCTATTGCAACGGTGGCATTTACCCAATCAATCTCTAAACCCTAAACCTAAAAAACAATGCGTTCAAAGAAATACATAAACAACAAGTGAAGAACAAATGAAGCATACCAGTAGCAGCGGACATCATGGTTGCCTGCCTTTGCTAGGATTCCGACGTCCTTCGATGGGATTTCGACATCGTCGGGGGTCAGTCTTCTTTTTAAAGAGAAGGAGGAGAAGGGAGAAGGGGACGTGAAGAGAGAGAAAAGGGAAGAAATAAAAGAAAAGAAAATGGGAAGAAATGGAATTTTTTTAATTATTTAGCATGGGCATTACGGACTTTTCACAATGCACTTAGTTGCGTTACGCAACTAGAGGTTGCGTGACGCAATAGAGGCATTTTCGTCCCAAAAAAAAGTGTCACCAGCGTATTTAATTTTATACACTAACACTTATAACAAATAAGGCCTTTTTAGGGTCATTTGATCAAATTTCCCATATCAAGTTATTTTTCTTGAAAGAGAAAGAAAATATATATAACTTATTTTTTATTATTTAAACATATTTTAATATATACATATATATATGTTATTTTATTTTTTAAGAAATAATTTTGTATTTATTTTTGGCCCAATTATCATTTGGGACTCGAACATTTTTTTTGGGAGAAAGGGACTCGAACTTTGATTTGAGCCATATGAAACTCGAACTATCAAAGTTTTGGTTATTTAGGGCTTTTTACTAAACGGACATTAAGTCCGTCTATTTTAATTGATGTTGCAATAAATTTTTTTTAACGTGAAACACGTCATTATTTATAAAAATTTCTATCTTCTCAAAGACGTTTCTTCTTTAATTAATTTCTTCATCGCTGTCTATTTCTTTGATCATCTCCAACAAAATCTTTATCAGACCATCAATCAATTTAGGTATTTAGTTACTTTATTTTTATTAATCTCAATTCCACTATTAATTCCATCATCGCAGTAGTATATGATAATATAGCTGTAAATCTCAATTCCACTATTAGTTCCACCATTGCTGTGGTATGATTTAAAGCTGTCATGTAGATTTCTCAATTCCACTACGTTACTCTTGATTGACGTCTTCTCCGCTCATCTAGATTGCAGCTGTAAATAATAATCAAGTAGAAAAGCTATCTAGTAAAGCAGATAAAAATAAAAAAGTAAATGAGAGAACAATCCATCTATGTAATATGAAATGCAAAATAAAACATGTATGGTAACGAATAAGGGCAATCTAAAAAAAACCATATACATTGATTGATACAGAGATCATCCATATAGGAAAAAGGAAAGCATTGCAACATATAATTAATTAATTAATATAGAAGAAAATATTTTGATTGATTGATTACTTGAGACAAAGAGATTTGGAGGGTTCAGCCGGAGGCTGCTTCGAGTTGGACCGTCGTTGGCGGCGATTAAAGAAATTTAGGCTTAATACTTTATTTATCAAAACTAAATACCTGAATTGATTGATGGTCGGATGAAGATTTTTTTTGAGATGATCAAATAAACAGATGGCAATGAAGAAATGAATTGGAGAAGAAACGTATTGAATAGGAGATAGAGAAACTTTTATAAATAATGACGTGTTTCACATTTAAAAATTATTTTATTGTCATGTCTAATTTAAATTAGACAGACCCGTGTAGTAAAAAAACCCAAATTATCAAAATTTGAATAGTTTAAGCCTCATATGGTAAAAACGTCCCAAGTTCGAACCCCAAGTGGTAATTGGGTCATTTGTTTTTTCTTTTAGAATTTCATAACATTATTTGTTTACGGTCTATCAATGTAGAGTATTTGTGTATTAAATTTGATATTTTTTTTGAAATTTACATGTTTCAAACTTCTGAATGTAATTTGAATGTATTAAAATGTGGGAGTAATTAGAAAAAAAAAAAAAAAGAGAATTGTTATTATTTTATCAATATGATAAATTAATTAAGAAATAAAAATATTACGTTAAATAAGAAAATGAACGTTCGTTTTTTATAAGAAAAACTTATATGACTAAAATTGTGATGGTTCGAGTCTTATATGTTAAGATTCAAAATTTGCAATAACAACTTCAACTAACAATTATCTTAGCAACCTATACACATTAGATGTTACAATTTATTGGAATTTTTAAACTAGTTCTATAAATTCCATTAATGAATGGAAAATAGAATGTGGATAATACAATCAAATCAAATTCACATGATATATGAAATTCAAACGTGAATTAAATGGTGAAATTTGATTCAAATGTATAATTTAAATCAATTAATTTAAATTGATTGATCTAAAATGCATTGATGACCAATTAACAAAATGTTGTTAATTTGTAATGTAACTTACATGAGTTTGTTATTATTATTATTTGTTATGATAATTAATATTATTATTAACAAATTGGAAAACCACGTAACGTTAATATTGAATTACTCTATAATAAAGAGAAAAAACGTTAAGGTAAATGAAGAGGCAAGTAATGTCAACCGTTGGATCAATTGATAATTTTATTAATGGTTTAAATTTTCAACAATATAAAATTTCTCATCTCTAATCTAAAACTTAGATCATCATTTCATTCTTTCTCACTCTAAAATTCCAAAAGTCTTATTCTTGTTTTGTGAGTGTTCTTCAAGTTTTTTACTCGATATTTTCGTTGAAACCCGATGATAGTTTAGGTACGCTGATCAAGTTCGACGAGTAGTGATTTTAGTGAAGAATCACTACTGGATTCGTTGTACTTTGGGAGACAATCATCTACTATAAGCTCCAGCACAAATGGGAGACGATGAAACTGTTTTAAGGAAAATGTGTCTAACACATGTCTCGAATCAACATCTCAATCGGTAATTTCGTTATTCATATATTTTATTTATTTCATTTATTTGTACATCATTTTATATATATTTCTGTAATTTATTTCAAGACAAGAATATTTAACACAAACTACATGAGTGGAGAAGAAGTCGATTAAGAGTAACGTAAATATTATTTGTAAGTAAATCTTTAGCAACGATATTTGCAATCTACATAACAATAATATTAAATTGTTGTTAATATCTTTACATGTAAAAAACAATAAGTGAAGGTATTAACACATAGTGGTAGATACATAAATATTTAAAGACAGTGTCAAAACGTATATTTATTTCATTTAAAAACAAAAAAGTTATAACGACGGTAATATTAAACCGTCGTTATAGAAATTCGAGGCTATATTTTCAGTTTTTAAATTAAAAAACCTTATAACAACAGTAGTACAAACCGTCGTTAATACCTTAACCATTAAAAATAAATTGATTTTTAAGGTTTTAATTATCGTGTTGATACATAGATTTTTCACTATGGTATTCATTAATACGTACATATTATAGATGATTTTATTATGAACACGATTTATGTTTTAATTGTGGTTGATAAATACACTAGTAATAACTCTGTTTTTTTTTATTAATATACAAATTGACTTGCAACCATAATAATAAAAAACATGAGTATAAGATAATTGTGATATATATATAAAATACTATCCAATGGAGCGAGCCTTTAACTCCATTTTATATTATTATCCTTTCATTACATTGACAATGACAAGATTTTAAGTAAAATTCATATATTTTTTTTTAATTTGTAATGTTTATTTTTTTTCATTCTCACAAAATAAACAATTGTTTGATCTTTCGATTTTTAGGATTTTTCAAAATTCAATTCGGTACACTAATACGTTTTAACTATCAAATTATTTAATTAAAATAATAAAAATATTTTATGAGGCTACGTTTATTAAATTTATATTTAAAAATATTCGTTCTTTCCTATTTTTAGCTCCGTGTCTAATTTATCTTTATAAAATCTAAAATAACTTATAGTTTTATGAAAAAAAAATTTTGGATAAAACTAAAAAAAATTAAGATCAAATTAGATATTCCATTGAGATCAAGCTATAATTAATTTATAATTTCTTACATATTTTTTATCCAAAGTCATTTTTTAAGTATTATTTTCAAATGGGCATGTTACATTCATTGCAACTCTATTTGCATCTAATATGTTCACTAATTAATTGCAAAATAGTGTTGTATAAAAAAATAGTAACCCATTTTAGGGTAGCTAAATTGGAAAAAATATTATTTATAAAATCAACTATTGTAGCTTCATCAATTAAAAAAACTAGTGAGAGTTGAAAAACAATAATAATATTATTATCATTGATATTGCATCCTTATTACAACTACAAATATTTTTTTTTGGAAAAAAAGTTGCATATTTTATTCATAAAAACAATAAACAATATTGTCATTGATACTTGTCATTGATATTGCATCCTTATTATAACTATAAATATTATTTTCTTGAAAAAAGAGTTACATATATTATTAAAAAAAATTGCAATTATTAAATAAACTAAGAAAATTTCCGTGCGCGATACACACGGATAAGAATAAAACAAAAAAAAATTAAAAATTAAAATAATATGTATTCAATGTTTAAAATTCTTAATAAATCACGAATAATATATTAAAATAAAAAATAGAACGCTCTCATTCCACATTTAATTCACTTCGATAAAACAAATTATTTTCTTACATATTTCATCACATATTTTTTTTTTAATGAATCTCTCATCTCGTGACTTTATACTTTCACTTTGTCAATCAAATATTTGATTCATATTTTTTAATAATTAGCATTGTGACCTTCACACTTTGGTAAATAAAATATTTGATTCATATTTGTTTAACCAGTTTTAAATTATATCGGCTTATTATCCCTCGGCAAACCACATCTCAATCACACTTGGCTAAAAGTTGACAAATAACTTTTTTAAATTTATTTTTAACCGTTATAAGTTTATGGACGGGTCAACCCACAATCCGACTCAAGTATCTATTTACTCTCACATATATATATTCAAATTAACCACAGCTCTCGACCCGACAATTCAGACACTTTAAAAATTAAGCATCATTATATATATATATATATATATATATATATATATATATATATATTAGTTAGTTAAAAATTTGAACTTTTATTGTTAAAATATTTCGCGTTTATCAAATTTTGTGTTGAATCTTAAATATAAAGTGTTGTTAGTCTAGTTGATTAAAATGTTGTACTTGTTTTGTTATGTTGCAAGTTCGAAACATATAAATAGTATTTTTAATTTTATTTTTAACCGTTTTAAGTTTATGAGCGGGTCAACCCACAATTCGACACAAGTATTCATTTACTCTCACATATATATCCAAATTAACCACAACTTTCGACCCGGCAATTCGAACACTTTAAAAATTAAGCATCATTATAATTATATATATATATATATTGGAATTAGAAACTAGGCTTAGTGTTGACATCAAATGAAAAAATATTAAACCTTAAGTGTAGATATATATTTTAGCTAAATCTTTTTTAATTCACTTAGTAAAACTTTTTGCAATATAGTGTTTCAAAGTTAAAAAGTTCATTTTTTAAGAAAAAAAATAAAAAGAGGTATTTTTGTCTAAGCTATTGACATTTAAGCTAAATTATATACTATTTCAAATCAATTTCACAATTATAAAATAAATTTTTAGTTGCAAATTAGTGTGGTTGACATAATACAATAACAAATTGAATATTTTATATTATGTAAATTTTTGTGGGTTAATGTAAATAAATACATGTAAAAAAAACTTAATAATTAAAGTGTCGGAACAATTAGCTATGTTATTTGCAACTACCTATTCAAAATAGTTGGAAAAAAATATGACAAAGCCCCTTTTCTTGTATTTTTTTTAAATGTCTCAAAATAAGAATAATTTTGCCTTAGAAAATAGATACATTTACAACATTGTAATTTGTGCTATCATTAACTTTACAATGTATTTTTTTTTTCAAACTATATAAATGTTTAAAAATATTAAGAGTTCAAAAATATTTATAACAATGACATTAATAATATAATTAGTTTGATATTTTTTTTAAACTAACAAAACTATTATACTTATGATCCACCACTTTAATTTACAGATTATTTTTATTAAAAATCAAATCCAAGGCATTTAGTCTTTAAAATAAAAAATACTTATTTATTTTTCTATGCAAATTGAATATGAAATTGCAATTTACTAAAATTTTGCAACAACTGTTCTAGTTGCTAAAACTAATTGCAAAACTAGCTTTATTTGGCACCGTTTTTATTTATTATCATTAATTTTAATGTGTAATAGTTGTTTGACACTTTTTTTTGAATTTGAGGTAATTGAGTTAAAATAACAATAAAAAAAATATATTAAAAAATATAATTAAAGTATATTTTAAAATATTATTTAATCTAAATAAATATTTGTACGATATAAATGGAAGAATTTCTAAAAAAAAATCTTTATATTCATCTTTCCTATGGACCACTCGCTTCTTCAGAAGGAAAATATTGTAGCTTTTCTCTGAGGTTATGTTACAAGTATTCAGACAACTTCAATACCTGAGACTGAAACTCTTCTTTCAATTGTCGTAGAATGGGAATAAGAGAATAAGAGGGTTAAAAGCTTTCATTGAACAAAGGAATCAATCACTTCAAGACTAAGAAAGAAAAACGAAAGTAAGACTTCCTACTTCTAGAGCGGTTGGGAAAGAAGCTTTATCTTTCATTTATTTCTCATTGTTATTTAATTACATTTTTAAGCTTGTTTGTAATTTTGATTCAATATAAAATACATGTTGTATTAGCACAAAGAAAATGAAAGTTCAAGCTAATACCTAGTTAAAATTTATTTCTTTATTTGTTAAAAGGTAAAACTAGTGATTTTTAAGTTTCATTTTGATAACTATTATTCATGTAGTACAACCATTAATGATAACAAATGTTTTGATCTATTCCATGCTATAATAAATTTACAATTGTTTTACTTAAATATTTTCTTATCTTCATTGATGAACATTTAGGAGCATGGCTAAGGCACCAACTCTAGGGTAACCCTCAATTCTCAGGGCTAGCTTTGGATGCTAATATGCAACTTCAAGCCTAGTTGTGATTTTAATTCAAATAAATGCAGATTTTGTTTTAATTTTCTTAGAGATACAAAAGCTCAAATAAAGTGCAAGTCTAAGCACAACCAAACAAATTTTATTTTGAATTTGTTAAAATTCACAAGCAAAGCAAACTCACATTTAGAAATTACATGATATTTGTCCACAACAAGACACATAGAGTAAGCCATTTAGAGTTATTTTCACATTTGACTAGGCAACTTTTGTTAACTATAGAAACTATTTTCATTAATTCATATATTTGTAAATGACAGATATAAGGTGAAAAAATAAACAAAACAAGTTCAAGTTACAATCCAAATGACCAAAAATAAAAGAAATCACAAACATTTTAAAACTTAAAAAACTATAGACAAGTTAAAATGTCGCCATAAACATACAGCTAAAAGAAGCCATCACTCACGATCCATTAAAGGGGTGATTGAGCTCAACATGACACTGTCTTCTACGGGGACACTCTGACTATCTTGGTTAGTGTCAAAAAGCCTATTTTCAAGGACAAAACTTGCGAGAAATCAATCAATGAAAGTGTTGTAATCAATCTCATTGTGAATTTTGTATGCATCTCTCTTAGAGCTCTAGTCTTCTTTACAAATTTTACATAATAAAATATACGTGACATAGTGCTCTACTTAAAATAGATAATTTTAAGTTGAATGAATTAAAGCTTCCTAATTGGTAGCCAAAAGAAGGCACTCTCTTGAACTAGTCATAATAGTTTTACGGAGCTCAAATCTTGTTTAAAAAATGACACGATTAGCGACATGTAAGAAATCATTAGTTAGAAATTAAACGCAAAATGATAGAGGAAATCAATATCTAAAGAGAGCATTTACCTATCGAGGTGGAACTTTCGACAGCAATGATGGTTTGGTATCAACGAAAAACAAAGACATGCTCTAATTGGTAGCCAAAAGAAGGCAGTCTTTCTTGAACTAGTGTTAATACATTTACGAAGCTCAAATCTTGTTTAAAAATGACATAATTAACTACATATAAGAAATTATTAGTCATAAATCAAACACAAAATGACAGAGGAAATCAACATCTAAGGAGAGCATTTACCTATCCAGGTGGAACTTTCGAGATCAAGGATGGTTTTGGTATCAACGAAAAACGAGGACACGCCCTAATCGCTGAATTGGAAAATGATCGTCTATCTAAGGCCCAACAAAAAAACAAAAAGTTCGAATCAAGTTTTTTGATTTGACGTAACCCTAATAGGCTTAGGCCCAATTTCTTTACGAACCTCGTCAATTCGTACTTTACAACTATTTTACACGCTTTCACGTGAGAGTCACGTGATTAGGGTAGGTAAAAAGTTTATATGACTTCTTTTTACTAAGTGTGAACACCATTTTAATAATAAATCTTTTAAAATTGATGTTTATCTTATCTTTATTGTTGATCATTATACAACTTTTTTTTGTAGTTTTAAATTTATTTGTGTTTTTTTCCTTCTCATTTGCTTAATCAAACTAGCCTTAACCTCATTTTCGTCGCTTATTAGGGAGAGTGAGGGAAAGGCCGCAAAAAAAAAAAAATCGTCTTCGTCGGCAGTTCTTGTGTAAAAACCCTATCTGCCGCTACTGTAAAACCTCTTTTTCTCTATCTCTGTTCGCGTTTTCTTTCTCTTATCTGTGGTTGATTTACTGTTTTGTATGCTTCTATGATCTGAGGTGAAGAATCAGATTACTTATACATTGCTTCATTGTTGGTTTCGACTAGCTTAATCGATTTCTGTATCTTCTGCCGTTTATACTTTTCGACTGTAATCAAGGATGGTTGATCTGGGTTAGGGTTTGTTTTTAGGTGGAATTCTAGTTGCATGCAACTTTGATAAGCTTCTCTCTTCTCCAGATTGTTCTGATTCGCTTGATTTCATATTTCTTCCTTGTTTGCTTATTTTTTTGAGGGAAAATGTGATTTTGGTTATGAAATCTGTGTCTCTGACGTCTGCTAATGATATCTATATCTTGAAAAGATTTCATTTGAATGAGTTTCTGTGATAGCTGATTAATACATGTGGGATCTTTTCTTTCCTTATTGATTTTTGTTAAATTAATTTCTGGGTCTGAATGGTTGGGAGGAGATGTTATAATAGGAGGAGCAAAGGAGAAGTGCTAACTCAATTTTCTATAGTTTTTTTCTGTTTTGCTTAGTTTGTTGTATGGTAGGTAAGGTGTAACTATGTTTATATCGTTAACATTACTCAAACAACAGGTTGCAAAGGCAGAAAGAAGTAACAAAATGAAGCGGAAGCAAGGGAAAGGGAAGAAGAAACCAAGGGCATCCCCAACAGGGACTGGAAAAGCAAAACAGGTGGTTCATGATATTGCTAGGTTTTATAATGGAGCAAACTCGGATATGGAACCTTCAGGTGGTGCTAATATCAACTCTAGAATGGAGGATGAAGCACCACCTCAAAAGGACAACATTGTAAACAACCCACTAGCTGATTTTGGAAGAGTAGTATTGGCTAATGCAAGAGTAGGTGACAATTTAAGTTCGTGTGCTGATCCACCGTCTGGTTTGGTCAAGTCCTCGAAGAAGTCCAAAAGCTTAGTGAAAAATTCAGCAAGAGTCGTACCCTCCTCAAGTATGAGGACTAATAATAATGAAGTAGTTGTTGCAGAGAAGTCAACACAAAGACAACCCAAACTGTCTCATAAGGTTTCTGTATACAAGGATCAAGAGTTAAAAGCTGCTTTGGAGGTATTTCATAGATATGATTGAAAGTGTGATATGTTGATGATACTTATTGAACCATTCTATGCTTTGACAGGTCATTCGAACGGTTATGGAATTGGATGCTGCTTTACCCTTCAACATCCCTGTGGATGGCTCTGAAGTACCCGTGAGTTTGGTTTGCCTTTCCCATTGCAAACATTTTGAAATCAATATTTTTTATATGTCACGTGATACATGTTCACACTTGTCTTAGGTTTTCCCATTTCATGTATTCACTTATTTTGCCTATTTTGTTAAAATCCATTATCTCCCAAATGCAATTGTGAAGGATTACTATGACATCATTGATACACCAATGGATTTTGGCACAATACTCCACAATCTCGAAACTGGTGTTAAGTACATGAATGCAAAGGATGTTCTCTGTGATGCTGAGCATATCTGGAACAACTGCTTCAAGTATAACAAGACAGGAAGTTTCATAATGGAGCTGGGGAAGCGGGTGATGAATAAATTTTTAAAGCTTTGGGCGGAAGCTGGCTTGGATAAGGAATCAGGAGATGACATCAATGGTGCGAGTTTTCTTAACTCTTTTCTGTTTTTTTTTTATTATTCAAATGTAATCTTATGATGCTACTAATTTTACGCATTCTTGAATGGACTCTTTTTAATATTTTAAGCATGTTAACACTTTGATTATGGTTTATGAGCTATAAAGTGAAGTCAAGGGGCTTATTACTTCTCTGCTAGTAGTCAATGCTTATGAACGGTCATGCAACAGGAAAGGAGATTGTAATATTGCATTCCTATGCAAGCAGGATATATATGAACACTGTTCTGGTCCAGTGTTTTTCATTTTTATGTTCTTTTTAGCTGCAAGTGATACTGCAGAACTATAGAAACCCTTACGAAAGTAACTTGGCCTTAATCCATTGATTGACCTTAATGAACTTATCTTGCATCCAATTATGTCTTGTGACTTGTCAAAACAAGCTCCAAGTAGCTGGAGACTTTTTTTTATATTTGTTACGAGATGGCTCAAAGCTATTTATATGCCCACTAATATCCTACTTACGGTTACGCTACCTATTCTATTTACAAGAATGCTTGTTTCTTTCCTACTTATTTTCATTCTAACAGCTTTATCCCTTTAAACTATTAGTTATTGTGTTGTGATCATGCTATGAAGACAACAGTTTTTTTTCATTCCATTATAAATTGACAATTTTTCCTTTCGTGAAGGATTTCCACATGTATCTCCTGCAATTCCTGCTGCTAGTTTCATCATACATGGAAATAGGATACCAGAAGAACCTCCTGTTGACAATCCCAGACATCTGCAACACAATCTGATGGAGCATAATGAAGGCGAGCTTCGTCAGTCCATGAGCCATATCCAGTCAATTCATTCTCATATGAATTATTTTCAGCCCAATCGAAGTTTTTGTCAGATGCCTCATCCACAGGCACACCCAGATTCTGTTCCTGGATGTTAGTTCTCTTTTATGACCCTTTAACTAAATTACGTGGAATTGAGCCTCAATAAATGAGTATCATTTTTTTTTCATGGAATTGAACCTCTGGTTTTGCCTTCAAATTTGGCGTTTGTATGAATTCCAACTTTCTCCTTGCTGAAACTAAAAAATTGTAAATGGCTGGCAAATGCCGTGGGTTGACTTCCTAAGGCTGTGTTTGTTTTAGGGCTATTATTTTAGAAAACATTCTTTGAAGAAAGTTTACTAGTTATCTGTTTGTTTATATCATTTTTTTCTTCATAATGAATACCACTTGCATCTGCCTCATTCAGTGGCAAGACAATCACATGGACAGAGTTATCCGTTGCACCCCGTTGTTGACTGCTCAACCTGCTTTCAGAGGAATCAGATAAGAGGAGAATCTCAACAGCATTATCATCCACTTCCATCAAGCAGCAAGGCGCCATATCAAACACACCAAGATTATATGTATCCAGATCAACCTCATAGTTCCCTGCCATATACTGAAATTGCTGCTGCTAATGGAGGTATAACATTTTGACCACTCAATTAGTCTGTGAATTGAACAATTTCCTTGATTTTATAGATGTTTAGGGACATAGAAATCTGCCAAAAAATATCTAAAATTATTATATGTTTGGTGGTTGGAATATATCTTATGAATTAAGGTTTTATCTATCTCACCATTTTCGATGCTACAAGTGCATTTTGAAAAAGATAATTGATGAAGAATAAGTCTTACTGGAAATTCTAAGCCTTTTTATGTTTAATGGGGATTTTTTTATATATTCAGTCACAGTTGATAATGTAGTTGATATGTTACAATTACTATATGAATTAGATTGGCTCTGCTATTGTAGACTGACTTAACCAAAGTTCATGTCAAGCATGACTTTTGGTTGTGTCCCTTTCAAGGTCACTGTCATTTACAGTAATATAGATAAATCAAGAGCTGTGTGTAATTTTGCTTGATGATTTATGATGATTTGCATTGTGGGAATGCATCAAATAAATTGTCCTCTTATGGCTACAATAGATTGACAGTTCTGATGCCTAGTTGATGATTTGCGATAACTTGCAATGTGGAAATCCATCAACCAATGTCCTATTATGCTAATACAGATTGGTGTTTGATGACTAATGAGCATCTGCTATGCGTTTGGTGAACGATAACTACTCTTTGTCTCTTGCAGATCCCATGACAAGGTACAACAAATATGTGCCTCAAAGCCCATGGGGTCCAATGACCAATTGTCACCAGTTTGATCATGCAGCCCTACACCAAAGGCAACCCCATCAGGCCTCAGCTACCCATATTCACCACCAGCAGCCAGAGCACTGTAGTTATCAGAGTCATGCCAACTTTAGCCAGCCACAGCCTTACCAGTTACCAACAGACACTGGCAGAGACAGAAATGGTTAGTTACCGGAAGTGGTTCTTGTTCTCTCTACTCATATATATATTTCATTTAGTTATGGGTTGTGTCTTTTTCTACTAATGAGACTAGTGGAATCTAGCTAGATTGCATATCCTTTATTCAGACTATACTAAGTTCAGTAGCAAATAAAAAAGGAATCTGATGTCTAATTGTATTATATGAAGCACAATTCTTACTTATTATGATTAGTTGTTGAATATGTCATCTCTTGAATGCGAATTGAGTCCAAGACTGAACCTAATGATGGATCATAATGAAGTAGATGTGTATCTAGGTTGGGTGATCGTAGTGCCCCTAAGTAGTAGGAGAAAGTAATTGTTAAATAGTTTATAAGTGTGAAAATTTGGGTTGTGTTGGCCAAGTTACTTTTCTTACAGTGCTTATACTCTATAAACTCTCACATTGGTCACGGGCCTGTAGGTCTAGTGCATCACTTTTGCTTTTTCTTTCAATGAGTTGCTAAATTATGACTCCAATTATATTCATTTTTCTTCCCTTGTAAAGGAGATTTTGCATTAGCACCGACAGCTGAATCCATGAAAAGGAACCCCAAACGCAAGCCTAGCCTACCAGAAGTCCCCGTGACTAACAACAATGCCCAGCAAGAGGATCAAATCCGGTCTAGCAGACCAAGTGCTATTATTGGTATGTATAATATGGTAGATAACTACAAATAGAAGAGTTGTGAATACAACTCTTGTTTATTCTGCTTATATGGGTGCATCATGATTTGTCCATTCAGCCATATAATAATTGTTTTTTGTCAAGAATTTCCAAGAACATTTTGTTTCTGAGCAGAGAGAATTCCTGAAAAAGGTCAACTTAGCATTTAAAAAAACGCAAGTTGTGTTCAAACGTTACAATAAAAATTAAGTGTGAATAATGTTCATTACCAAATTTTAAACCCTCCCACTTTTTGGGCTTCTTAATGAAATGGTGTTAAACTGTTTTCCCATAAAAAAAATGTTCAATACCAAATTTTAAATGCTGGATGATTATGTGTCTGCAAAATAAATGTTGAATAAACCAAATAAAAATATCACTTTGATTTGATAAAATGTGAATTAATGTTGGGAAACTACTTAAGTACTTCAAATCTATTTTACTCTTAATGAAAATAGACTCTTTTTGTTTTTGTTTTTGTTTTGATGTATACTATGTTGTAGTTTCTTTTTTTTCAAGAAGATAGGATAAGTGCACATGTTGATCTCTTATGTTTCAATTGATTTGAGATCTCCTTTTTGTATACAACTCCAACTAGGTTGAAATTAATTAAATGGTCTTCTTGTCTGTTTAATGATAATTTACCGTATTCACATAAAGACAATTAAATATTAAGAGGGAGAAACACCAAAGTGGTAGATGTGGATGTCTCCTAAGGAGAAGAGGGTCAGGGCCAAAACCCTTAATCACATTATAACTTATAGATTATGATTCTGGGGGTTAAAGATTCATAGCTTATAAGTCAGATTTTTTAGCTTAATTTGTGTTTAATCTAAATAGTCAAGTGATTTTAAATTACATTTATCAAATGAACTTAATTCAAGTGAGCACTTAATTATTAAGTGACAAACTGTGTTATCAAATACAGCCTTTAGGCAATGATGTTTCAGTTACATTATCTAATGCGCCTATAATCTATATTCTCACAATAGTGACTTTGATGATGAAGCTAAGTGTCACAGATGCCACCTCTTGAATGCTAATTGGTCTAAGAATGAACCTAACAATGGATCATAATGAAGTAGACATGTATCTAGGTTGTGTCAGTCGTAGTTCCCCTCATTAGTAGGAGAAAGTAATTGTTAAATAGTTTGTAAGCGTGAAAAAACTATTTTGTGTTTCTTTATTGTCTTTCTATATGCTCTCACATTAGTGCATCACTTTTGCTATTTCTTTCAATGCGTTTCTAGTGTTTGACTCCAACTATTATTCATTTGTAAGAAGATTTTTCATTAGCACCGCCAGCTGAATCCATGAAAAGGACCCCCAAACACAAAAAAGCTAGACTACCAGCAAGCCTCGTGACTAACAATCATCCCCAGCAAGAGGATCAAGTGCAGTCTTGCAGACCAAGTGCTGTTATTGGTATGTAAAATGGTAGTTTATGCTTTCTGTTTATATGGTGTGCACTCATGATTTTGTCCATCAGCTGTATATTGTTAGTCATAACATGTTTTTTATTAGCACCAAGTTTGTGAAATCATATGAGTAATTATCGATGTGTATAGTTCTTAACTACTCGAGTTCTAGTATACAATCAAATCCAAGTTATGTCATTGCTGTTTTTCATCATGCATGATTGTAGCGAAGATGTGTCTAGAAGTTATATTAGGCAGAAATTCTGATAAAAGGTTACTTCATAGATCGTCTGGATATACTTGACTTAAGTGGCACACTGGTAGTCATACTAGTCAGGGCTGGCCCTAGAGTAAGCCCGAGAAGTCCTCGGGCGGCCCAGTCCCACTTTCTCCTAAAAAAATAAATCATTATATTTTAATTGTACTTTGTTTATTGATTGGGCATTTGTTACAGTGTTATGATTCTTACATTTTGTGCAAAGGGTTATGAGTTCGATTCTTGATATGGCTCTTTTGTTGGTGACTTCTTTTTCGCGAAAAAAAGTAATTGGGAAGGCCGGCACTTATGCTAGTTCTCTTTATTTGTGAAGGAAATGCATCCCCATCACCTACAATGATAACATCTGGTGCAAGGACCACTAGACAAGAGTCCAGACACCAACCAGACCAAGTGGATGACAACCAAAACAGCATGCCTCTTGTTAATTTTTCTGAGACATCCCATCAGCTAACCGTAGACAACACTCAGCCACAATCTTCCATTCCATCACCAGGTCCAGACGAGGTTGCTGAAGGTATTTTGTCTTTTCACTTTTTACTCTTTTATTAAAATTTACATTTTTAGCCTTTTTGGCTTTGGCGTCTTATGAGTATATGTTTAGTCACAGAAAATGATAAGGGAAACAGCAATGGACCAACTAATTGTCTTGACCTATGGAGCAGTACAACTAAGATTACTATTTCTTTCGATGAGTTTGGGCAGCCCATTGGCGATGAAACCCCGAAACTGATTACTTTTCTTGGCACATTAGCACGAAATGGGGAACTAGCACCGTTGACCTATGTTGATTGGCGGACTGTACCTGAGGATAACAAGGCAAAAATGTGGAAGCTTGTTCAGGTATATTCACTTATTTCTCTTTGGTGTTTGTGGACTGATTGACTCTAGTCATCTTAATGGTTCCTATATTTTGTGCCTGCAACAGTCAAAATTTGATATTGACCCACAATTCAGAGATTGGACAACAAAGTCAGTTGGGAAGAAATGGAAAGACTGGAAGGCTCATTTAAAGTCTACTCATTATCTTTCTCATGATAATGATGAGGACAGGTTGGCAGCCTGTGATGATAGAGTCTTTCCAGAACAATGGAAATTCCTTGTTTCATTTTGGAACTCTGATCTTTCAAAGGTATATTATTAACTTATTTGCAAGTTTTTTTTAAGAAAAAATTGTTTAACAAAATTCCAATGAGAAATCGCCAAATAGGTTTTTTTAGAAAGGGTAAACATTTTATTAGAATATAAAATCTGTTGCTAGTCCCCCTTTTCTTCATTGAGGCATACATGTGCATAAGAAGGCCTTTTATCTTTGCGATCCCGGACCTCTTATCTTGAAGTGTTCTTGTGCCAAGTTTGTAGCTGTGCTGGATTTTTGTTTTGGTTTGTTAAATGAAGATGTAGCTTGATCGTGATCCCAACTTTTTTTAGAAAAAAAGGTGGATTTGATATGTTTTTGACCTTTAATGGCAGGAGCGGAGTATTAAAGCTAAGGCTAGTCGCTCCAAACAAAGGATCCATCACACCACAGGGAGGAAGAGTTTTGCTCGTATAAGAGAGGAGCAGGTAACTCTTTTTTTTTTTTTACTTTTTTAAAAATATGGATCCTGATCTCTTACAGTTGTTCGTTTAATGTAATAGCGTGCAAAGATGCCCGACCGTGAACCGCCATCAAAAGCAGATCTCTTCATATTCACTCGCACCCGTAAAGATGGGCAGCCTGTTAATGAGGAATCGTCAAAATTGATTGTATGACAAAAGATTCAACAAAACTGTTAGAGATTGTTTTTTATTTATTTTTTCATTATGCAAATCATTCCGTTTTCATTTTTCATTTTCTTTTATCGTTTTCAGTCAGCGCTTCAAGCAGCCCAACAACAGGGTGGGGCATCCAATGATGGAGGAATTGCAGATGACATATTCTCCAGTGTCGTTAAAATTAACCGCTCTAATATGTTTGGACCTGTTCAGCAAACTCCCCAAATGCATGTTGCGTCAATGCTGTCTAAAGAAAATGAAGCCATACAATTTGTCTCTGAGGCCAAAAAAGAGGTGCTGGAGATGAAGCAAAAGATGGTTTCTATGGAACAGTCTTATACCCAAATGACAGACCAAATGACAAAGCTTGTTTCAATGATGTCTGACATTCATAATAAGAAGGCTCTCGTTGAACCTGATGAACCTGTACCGAATGTAATTGTTCTTCCTTCTAGTCCTGTCCCCGCTCTCGCCCATGTCGAACCCGCTCCCACCCATGTCGAACAAGTAAGTAACTAAATGCTCTGTTATTATAGTATTCACCTAGGCTTTTGTTTCTTTAGATTAGTTTTAAACTGGATTTAAGTGGTAATTAAAGTGGGAATCATGACTCTGTGAGATGTTGTGCTGCCCTGGTACTTTCCAACCTGGAGGGTAGCTCAACAAGTAAAAGCTTGTTTGATCTCGGGTGTTATTTGGAAAAAAAAATAGATTATGGAAACAAAATCTTGTTTGATGAAAAAAAAAGTAGATTATTTGGGTTAAATTATTATAACGTCTGTTATTTAATATTAAAATTTATAAAATAAATAGAGTGGGGGATTGATATATAATATATTTATTGATGGTTTGATTGATGACGAGATAAAGGATTATTTTGAAAATTTTCAAATAACCCAAGATCGAACAAGCTATATATCCTCACTGAAAGTACTGATTAAAATGAGTGGGAGGATCCTCAAGTGAAAAACCCTGTTTCAAAAGGGAAAATAAGAAGATATATTGGCTATTTCTAAATGCATATATATATTCATCATAGGTTGTTGATGTTACTACTAACAATTCCGACAATTCTGACAATTCTGACAAATCCTCCAAGGAGGTTTTTGAGTTGTCATCACAGGTCAGACTACCAACCTAGTCTAGTGAAATATAAGTTTTGTGTTGTTTATATGTTCATTGATTTAAATAAATGACATTCATTGTTGAAATGAAAACAGAGGACTATAAGAAAGAGAGGGATTGCACAGAGAACAAGTACCAGAAAGAAGGTAAACTTTTGTTACTTACAAGGCCAATCAATGTGAGAAAATAAGTTTTTACTCATTAAAGGTTCTGGTTTGTATTATATTAGAAGTTCTTTACTAATAAACAGAACTTGGTTTGCCATTGATATCAGTTTAGCCTTTTTGAAAACTAGTATATTCTTTACACATTTGAATTTTTCTTGAACCAATTTGATTACATTGGAAAACAGAATGCTATATTCAACTAACCTTCTTTCTATCGCAGATTCCTCGCAAGAAGTGATGGGATATTTATGAGTGACGGCAAATATGCAATGTTTTAATGTTATTTCAGGAACTTTTAAGTTAAATTTTATGTTTAATGGAAGGATATGCGACTTTTGGTTCTCTATTTTGTTGTGAATTATAATATTATTACCCAAGATTGAATTTAGACATGTTGATTTAATCTTAAGATACATTTTTATTTCTAGTTATAGTGGTTTTGATCACTTTTACATTTTGACCTCATTTTGATTATTAATTTAGCATACAATGAAAATACATGGTGTGGATTTGAATGAGATCTTTTTTAAAAACATGGTGTATCTAAAGCCTAAACTTAGTCCTAAAGAGTTTCTTAGGTTGACAATTTCTAAGTTTGATTTTATTCTCTTTGGAAATTAGGGTTTAGAATTTGACAATTCCGGGTTACAATTTTGTGGGTGTTGATCTAAATGATTGATTAAGACTGAGATTATTACATAAGCCAACAAAACAAACAGCAAATCTTATAAAGAAAAACAGAAGCAAAACATGGTTTGATCAAATCAACTGAAAACCCAACAAACAAAACAAATCATAAGAACTAGTTAATACAAAACTATTCTTTTTTTCCTTTTTGTGACAACCAAACATAGAGATAGAAATAACAGACTTCGATCCATAAAACTAACCTCTGCCCTGCTACTCTAAAATTTTGGAACTGATAAAGGGCTCTCATTTTGATTTACAAAAGTGTACCAGAGCCCTTTGGCGGTTGAGGATTAAGAGACAGGTTTTTCACAAGTTCAACAACAGGAGCCACATTCTTGCTACTCTTTCCTTTGGCATTTTGCAACTTTTGTCGATTCTCATAGAATGTCACGTCATCTAGTAGCGATGTCTTTGCTTCATAGTTCTTAAATATCTTCAACATTTCTAGACCTTGTTTAAGTCCAATCTATCACAAAATTCCACTTATCAATCATTATTTCATCAAATTATTCAAACAATTAACTAAAATAGCAAACTACTGATATCATTAATTCAAATAACCTATTTTTTCATCTTTTTAGAGCTTTGTTTATCTTGGGTTTTTATTAAAAAAAACACTTTTTTCATCAAACAAGATTTTGATTTCATAACCTTAAAATAACCCCACATCAAACAAGCTCTTATAAAAACAGTTTATTTCATAAAATTATCATATATAGAGCCCTAGATTTAGAATAGTACCTCTTGTGTGTCTCGACTGTAAGTTACATCCTTATTCTCGTTGTTTTCAAGGATGATATGCCTGAGTTGAGCGTTGGGAACATCCTTAACAATATGCCACTTGACGGGGAAGAAACCGTTCCATTTATCAAGCTGCCAGAAATCCATGTTCTTATTAAAATCAACTTGTCCCGTCATCTCAGCAACACCGACAAATTGTCCACTCCCGTTCACCTAAAAAAATCCGAGTAAAAAAAAAAATAATCAGCTACTGAACATTACCCGAGAATTATGACCGACAGGTCATTGCTAACTTACAGAGAAAAAGAGGAAGATGGGGCATTTGGTCCGGGCTTTGTTCATTTTAGCTTCAGATTCATCAAAAGCAGTGTCTAACTTCTTATTTCCATTCGGTGTACTCGACCAAACATCGTACTTGATACACTTATGAACGTCATCTTCACTGTACGACTTGATTACGTAGAATCTTGCATCGATGTAATCAGTCTCAAAATCTTGCAAGTTATATTTGTCTCTCTGGATAGAACCCGAAAGCCCAATTGTGCTATCCTCTAATGTCATGTTTGGTGGATTGCTATTAATCTGAACCCGAGGACCACGAGTTAATTCCGCCGAGGATTCGAACTGTCCGTTTACATCTCTCGGCTTATATCTGTTGTTGCTATTCCAAACTTTATGGTTCGGTCTGTAATTCGTTGAACTGTTTTGTACAAAGATCCCTTGCCCCGCTGATGGGTAACCGGAACTAATCTAAAAAACATAACACAAACTTAAGAAATTATATTCATAATGGGACCATTGGGGACACTTTTTGGTTGTGAGGTTGAATCTAGACGAGAAACTGTCAATCTTGAACCTTTTTTCGTGTAAGAATTTCATATGGATCTCATATTCAGAAATTTATTAACAGCTTTTCATCTGGTTCTAGATGAGAATGTGTCAATAATTTATTTGAAAATCCTTCTTTTTTTCTTTTAAAGAATCTCACATGGATTTCTAATCGATGATGAGAAACTATCAATAAATTTACGAAAACCCTTTTTGTTTCCTGTACAGAATCTCACATGAATCACTATTCAAAATTTGTTTCCAAAACAAAAAGAAACTAACTATCACCTTGCTCCAATTCCTTAGCGGTTGATGATGTTGGCTATGGAGCATAGATTTGTTGAAACTAGACGGGAACTGAGAAGACTGTCGTGATTTCGATTCAAATGGTGTGGTCGAAATTTTGGTAGCAATAGTAGTGTTACTCGACTTAACTGAGTTGTAACCGTTAGATTTCACTGAAGTATTCTTTCCAGCTGATGTTCCATATGAAAAGTCTGTAGCATATGTTGGATTCCATGATCCATAAGAAACAGGATGCTGACAATAATATGGCGGTTGCTGGCCATCAAAACCGACAAAAGGCCCTGTATAAGGAATATATGCCGGAATATAATATAGCATTGAGCTATCATCAGGCTGATAACCCTGAAGAAGAAATAGAAGGCTAAACTTTATCAACTAAGATAAATATCAAACAAACAGCCCTATTTGGTATGAAATAACTATTTACTAATATATCCCTATGTAACCGCACAAAAATTGGTAACGCAAAATTTTTAAACTTCATAATCGCATAAATAAGGAAGATAACAAACAGCATAATGACCACCTCTTCCTCTACTAATTACAATATTACCCTTATACTATTTACGAATACATCTCTCCCACGGTTACCAAAAGGAAAATGTGTAAGAGGTGAAGCAAAATCTATTACTTCGTAACCACACATCAAGAAGGATGATAACATATACTAATTCCCCTATTACCCTTATACTATTTACTAATATATCCCTCCTACGGTTACATAGAGCCCACACAATATTGGAAAGGAAAATGTAGAAGAAAATCGAAGTAAAATCTTTAACTTCATAATCAGATATATAAGGAAGATAACATACAACAACATAATGACCAAATCCGTAGCTCTACTAATTACAATATTACCCTTAATACTATTTTACTTTAGGAAAACAAAGATTTCATTAATCTTTAACTTTATAATCAGATCAAGAAGGAAGATAACATAGAGAAGATACAGCATAATGACCACCCCTCTACTAATTACAATATTACCCTTTGCTATTTACTAATACAACCCTAGTATTGTTACATAGAGAAACAGCAGTTTGGCCCAATGCTACTAAATTGCATTAACGGGTAATAATCGGATAAAGAAGGAAGATAACATACAGCATATTGACCACCCCCAGCACTTATATACCCCTGGTCATCAAACTGTGTGAAATTCCCATTATAACCTGTAAACATGTGAATCATAAAATATGATCATCTACAAACCTCATAGTTAACAATGATAACCAAATCTAGCTAAGACATATCTTTTTTTTAAATGATTTCAAACACTTATATGAAGGGGTTTTTTTTTGCTCTTTTTTTTGTCTGAAAAGTGAGCATCTTGAAGAATCCAAACCATAGTAATACAAGTCAACATGAAAGCTCCAAGTTGAGGTTCTTGAATGAGATGAGGCCATTTTGAAGCTCAATTTTCTTAGCGAAAACATTAAAAACATGGGTAGTAGTAAGCGAATTCAATGATTTCTTGTTTTTGAGGAATTAATCTACAAAAGAAATATCTAACCTGGGTAGTAGTAATCACAATAGCTAGTTGGAAGATAACAAGCCCCCTGTTCTTGAACAGACACTTTCTGAATTCCACCTTTGACACCAGAAGTAACAACACCTGATGGATTACCACTTTTTCTTGTGACCTAGGATCAGTAAAAACTTAAAAAAATTACAATTATTATACACCCTAAAAATTTAACAAAGAATATTGTTTGCATACCATATCTTGTTTAGCAGTTTTACTACAATCTGATCGTTTCTCACCAGCCATGATCAATCTTCCAAAAAACAGGTCTCTCTCTCTATATATATATCTATGCCAACTAGTAAGCAGAAGACAACGAGATTATTCTCAGTAACCGAAAGATAAAAAAAATTGCAGAAAGCATCTCTCAAGTGTATAGAGCTTTGAATATGAAATATATGAAAACAGCAAATCTTTCCACTATCAGAACCATCCAAAAGTGATTCTAAACTCCTCAAAGAACAAGATTCTTCCCTTTTCATTCAAGTCGTATGCCACAAATGGAATATCATTCAATGCCCAGATGCCAAATTAGGAAAAACAAAAAGATTCTTTCAATTACATCTCTATGAGCTTTCTCCTTCCATTTCTACCAAAAGTCGAGTAAAAATCCATGAAAAGAGAAAGGAGAAACTACCCATCTGTCATATTCAAATGCTAAAGTTGGGTTTTGTAGCAAATCAGTGAATTCTTCTCCAATACTACACAGATCGGTTCAAGAAAATGTAAAAACGGAACAACTTTCTAGTAAGCTAGTTTGATAATACAGCTTAATCATAGCTCACTCACTCACTCATTCAATCTTTCTTCTTTCTTTCTTTCTTTCTCTAACTGAACTACGAGAAGAAAGTAAAAGTGGAAACACAAACCTTCGGATAAAACCGGTCTTGAATCTTGATCCGGCTCAAACCCACCTTTAAACCTCTTCCTAGTTCCCGGAAAACCGCTTTTTTTCAGTGATTCAAGCGGTTTTCCTTATCGGTGAAGGAGGCTGGAAGAGAGAAAGAGTGAGAGGGGAAAGGGAGAAAGGTATAATAAAGAGCAGGCGTTGTGAAAATGGAGAAATCCCTAATTTGTAAATCGGACGGTCAAGAAAGTTTGATACTTTATGATCTCTGATAAGGGCCGTTGGATTCACATACGAAAACAAAACAGATTCTTCTAATTTGTTTTAACGTTACAATATTTCATTAACAAAATTAACCGACACAACCGCCTCAATTTGAATCGATTTAAATTGAATAGACACTAATTGAATTGATCAAACCAAATCACTCTAATTAGTTTGTATTAAAATTTGATAAAAATAAATTAATTGTTAAAATATAAAACTATTCAATTTCAAACTAGAATATGGGTTTGAAGAATTTTTTATATTTGGTTTGTTTTTGTTAATGATAGAAAATAATATAATAAAATAATTTATAGTTGTATATGAAAATAAATAAGAAATTATTATAAATGTAATAATAAATGAATGTTATTATCTAAAACTTTTAGAATAAGACCTTTCGTTTCATATTCCAAATATTATACCTTTTATTTCATATTCCGAGTAGTATTATAAATATGACATAAATGAAATATTGTAATATATGATATTAACTGTGTCTCTTAATTCTTTGTTTTGGTCTTAGACTTTTTATTCTTAAGGGCGGTACATAAGAGTTTGTTATGTAATAAATTAAATAATTTGAGTCAAAGTTTTTTTTTGTGATGATCAATAGATATGTATTTGATGACGAGAAATTTGAGACAAATCGAGTATCGATATCAATTTTTCAGTCGATAACTATTTTCTCGACCTTTACCGTTGGCATTGACTTTTACACTCGAAAATTACAATCGGTAATTATTTTATCGACTATTACCGTCGATAATTATTTTCTCGACATTTACCGTATGTAATTATTTTCCGACATTTATCGTTGGTATCGACTTTTACGGTCAACATCAAATTTTATAGTCGATATTTATTTTCTCGACTTTTATATTTAGCATCGACTTTAACCGACGAAATCAAATATTACAATCGATAATTATTTTCTCAACTTTTACACTCGACATATACTTTTATATGTCGATAATGATTCTTGATATTAAAGTTGTGATCAACTTTTTTGTTGTCGGGAACGTGTAATATTGTGGGATGATAAGATGATTAAGTTCAAAGTTTGATAACAGTGAAGGTTAAGGTGTTAGGAATTATGAGATTTTAAGAATGACCGGGAGTGGAGGTGATTGGGAAAACCACTTTGGAGTAGAAAAATATAAGTGTAAAAAGATTGATATAGAGTTTTTTTAATTTTAAATGAGAAAAAAATGTTTAATAAAAGTGACATAATGAGAGAGATGCCGTAAGATTAACTATTAAGAAAATGTAAACAGGATAACCTAGTTTGTAGAAAGACAACATCCCAATAAAAGAGGCATGAAAGTATAAATAAGAAGAGTGATCTTTATCTCTTTTAAGTGACAAATTTTGCGTTCGACAATATATTTTATATATTGACTGAAAAATCAAATATTATCCTCTTCAATTCGTTTGAAAACTTTGATGAACTTGATAAGCTCATTGTGTTAATCTTATAAATGCTTTGATTACATGTTGAAGTAATTTGAAATAAAATGATTAAAACAATATAATAAAATAGCTAATAATTGTGTATAATAATCAAAAGAGCTCATTGTTATTCCTCGATGATTAACATCTGTACTAGTATTTATAAAAAAAAAAAAAAATAGAAAATGTTACAAGTAAATAACAAGATGAAAAAGAATTTCTTAAAAACCTAAGAGAGAAAAAAAGTTAAAAAAAAGTTTTATGAGAGACAAGTTATTGGTGACTTTTAATCTTTGAATATATTAATGATATTATAATTTTTAATATATAATATTCTAAATTATATATCAATAAATTTAATAACAATTTTCCATTTAAACTTATTTTTATGTGTTTTCAAAATTCAAACAGAATTAGGTATTTAAATAATTTAACTAAATAAAATTTTAAAATATTATTAGAAATTAGATTAATTTTTTAGCTATATATAACCAGAAACCATTCAAATACACTCAATTATCACATTGTGAAAAATATGTCAGAATAATTTCTTCTAATTAATTTCAGTATTGATGTTACACCTACTTATTATAAACGGTTTGTTTAAATTATTAATTTAATCTAAAACCACATAAAAAGGATCTAACATATTTTATTAGTATTCCATGAACTAAGATGATGCAAATCCACAAAAATCCCCAACAATTACCTTACTTTAAGGTTCACCAATCACTACAAATTCAAAACATCTATAAATATGAAATTAGTATATAAGTATATTCATTTAGTCATTTCCAGAAAATATAAATCCAATATTTTAGCTATAGCAAAATAAAACGATTTTAAACCTAAAAAAAATGACAAACAACAAGATGGTTGCGGTGTTCCTTGCATGCATTGTCATGTTGGTGGTTATGGATATTACAGAGGTGGATGCTAAACCGCGTAACTATCGCCGACCGCGTAATGGAAACAAGTATGGCGGTTTTGCGAGTTCATGCATGCAAAGATGCATGGTTCCTTGCCTTGCTAATGGAAATGGAAACGGTTGGTGTAGTATGAAATGCAATGGTGAATGCACTCAAACTAGTAGTAATCAAGCTCATAATGAACAACACAATAATTAAGTATATATAGTAAAATTATATCCCCGGTTTGCAATAGATATTTATGTGTAGTAAAATTATATAGGGTTGCCAATATTCTCTCTAATATAAATTTAATTTTTTTTTTTGTAAATTTTTCTTGTTTTTATTAGATCAATATGAATTTCCCCACACTTTTTTCACTTGTGCAATTCAGTCTCTCAACTTTTTCTTCATTATTTTCTTTCTCCAAACTTGCATCAGGATGTGATTTTGCCCATCGAGTCCCTATTGGGCCGGGCTTCAGCTAGAGTCTAAAAAAAATAACAAAAGTAATTAGGCCCATTTTTATTTTATTTCACAAATATAAAATTTAATTAATTGTCTTATTTTTAATAATTAATTCGATACATATGATAATTTGTGTATCTACAGACTTTTTTTTTTACAAACTATTGTGGATTTTTTCAACTTGTTCTTTATTTCATTGACAAGTCAAGATTACTGTAAGGTAAATAAATAGATAATGGTTAGAAAAGGAGGTTGCTTTTGATCGATGAAAAATAAAAATAAAAATAAAATATAGCATGATTCAACATTTGCTTTAGTGCCCCTTTCGGTATAAATGGGGTCCCATATTCTTCACCTTTTTCTTTACCTAAATGACTGACATAAGAATTATTTTATGTACTCATTTTTTTGTTGGCTAAGTCATCAAATAATTTGATTTCAATTACATATTCTCATATATGTTACTTTTTTTTTAAATGTTCAAAGTTTAAATATTCAATCTTATATCCATTACAACATGAGTTAAAACCCACTTTAAGTTGGGGGTGAGACCATGATTAAGGATACAATTTTAATTCGTCCCGCGGTTTTCGATTTGAATTGTTCCAACTTGTTAGGAGCAGTTTTTTCTTAATTTGATCGGCAGTTGACTAAGGATGTGACGAGATGATATTTGTGTTCATGACTCTAATTCTTCCCGATCTTACCCTGATTTAATAAACACAATTAAATATATTACATCACTAATATATTTATTTATTTATCATATCTTATATGAATTTTAAATTAATTTTTTTATAATAATATAAATTTTCAATATATTACCATACATATATATATAATATTAAAAAATACGGTTATATAATTTTATTGTTTATTTTTAATGAATATTGCATTACGGTGCTTTACATGAATTTTACAAACAAACTGGACAGATATTATAGTAAAAGAAAATCCTCGAAATAGAATTGGACGGGGATGATAAATTATATTTTCTCTACTAGATTAACTCATTGTCATCTTTAATCATTGATGTGGAGAATGTGTTAACTTAAAAAAAATAAAAAAAAATAATCAAGTTATTTAATCAATTATACTCTATTCACTCTTAATACTATAATATTAATTAAAAAAACAAAAATGTATGTATTTTAAAATAAAATCATTTAAGATATCCAATTGTTGGGTATCATAATCAGGATAAAACCATATTACAATGTGTTTCAACATTTCTAGCTGTTTAACATCCAAAACCAAATTAACAAATATTACAAAACTCTATTTATTGAGTTAGACATATATCTATAATTTGTGTTCTCATGCATATTTTCTTAAGTTAAAAAAGAGGATTTACATTTTATTTTGATTTTACCTATCAACTATTTTGTTCTTCGCTATCCCATTAATGGTGGCCCCACTAATTAGAAGCCAGCCCCGGGTAAATCCGACTAACCATCGGATTACAGCACCTATTCAATAAAATATATAAGATATTTAAATAAATTTATGGTTTTAAATCTAAAATATTGTACTTAGTGATTTAAGATAAAAACTTAAAATATTAATTTTATTATGAGTTCAAAATAATTATTTTTATCAGTTTTTAATACTAAATTAAGGAAACAAAAACAAAAAATGAAGTTTTATTTTTATCTGCCCAAAACTTGGGATGATATACAAGGCTAGTATATATTTTTACTATTTTAATATAGGTATTGAATAATTTTTCTTTATAAACTAATAAAATAAATAAGATGTATATAGAGAATTGACCCTTTTTTGAAGTAATTTTTTATATGGTTGGTATCATTGATAAACTGTCAATTTAATAAATCATCATGCTTGCTTCACAAACAGATTATTATGAGTGATTTATAGATTTGATTAGATTATTTGAATAAATTTAAATCATTATTATTAAGTGAGTTATATATAAAAAACCATCGGTCTGTTTGATATTTTTTTTAATATCAACCTGGTACATCCAATAATTAATATTTAAAATGTTTACAGCTTAATTTTAATTAATTTTGATATTAATCAAATAAAATGAACCAAAAACATCAATATAATATATAACAATTTTTAAAAAAAGATCAAATTAGTATATCTAGTAAAAAAATTGTACATCATAACTTTAATTCATAATTTTTCATAAACGAATCATGATTTAATTATTTGGATATATATGCTTTATATCCGACCCTAATATATTTGTTTTGTTGTATTAAAATCTTATATCCGACCAATCAAATGTTTTTTGGGTTGATATTTTTTTTTTGTTACCATAGGTCTAATATAAAAAATTAATAAAAAAAATGATTTTTAGTGAACCTCTAAACTATACCATCTTATATTTAAATTTATAATAAATTTAATTAAATAACTTACTATATTTAATAAATATCCCGGTTTAAATCGGTTTGAATGCTCTACCCTAAATGTTAGCTGGTGGGGATGAAACTCTTTGAAAATATGAATATGCACCGAATGCACGAAAAAAAATTGTTTGAAAAACCGGAATACCAAAATCTAACCTTAATGTTCTTATTGCAGCATATATTGTTTTTTTTTTTTTTTTTTTTTTTTTGGCTGTTTAAAGAAAAAAGTATTTTGTGTTCATGAAATTTTAATGTACAAGAGTTACCCTCTTTGAAAAAATTGAAAGAGAATGAGAAACTTGTCTATTTTGAAAACAATTTATATAAAATTTTAATGCAATATCTAGAAATACATGAAATTAGAGTGGACTTTGTTTAAGCTGAAAAAAGTTATTAAGTTGGTTTATAAATATAATTAAAATATATTTAAAAATATTATTTTGTATAAATTAATATTTAAATTAAATATTTTTAATAATATTTTTAAATAAATTAAATTTTATTTTGGTTCAAAGTTAAAATATAAAGTTTATAAATAAGGACATTTCATACAAATTGACATTTATTTTAATAACAATAAAATAAGAAATAATAATATTAAAGTATATATTTATATAACTAACTCATTTACAAATAAATTTTATTTAAATTTAAAATATTCAAAATTGTTTCATTAGTCTCTTACCCATTAATGTTATTAACATTATTATATTTTTTCAATTTAAAAATACATATCATGTCTCTTTCTATCAACTCTCTCATTTTTTCTATTAATCACTAAAATTCAACTTATATTATTTTATTAAATTTTATTTATATTTTTCTATTTATCATATAATCAAAATTTTATTATTCACAAATAATATTTAATTTTATATTTAAATTTAAAGTAATTTAAAATTTAAATACTAATTCAATATTATAAAATATTTGATAAAAAATTCTAATGAGTTGAGAACTCATTATATCTAATAAAAAATTAAGAAAAATAATACATTAATATTAAATTTAAATTTATTTTATTATGTTTCCTTATTAGTCAATATTTTAATTAATTAATTTTTATTCATTTTCCTATTAAGATAATTGTGAGTAAATTAAAATAAATTGTGTATAAATTATATAATTTAAAAAATATTTATTAAATATTTTACTATTTTTAAATATTTTAATTTATAAATTAGGTATATATATTAATAAGTTAGGCATATATATATATATATATATATATATATATATATATATATATATATTAATAACTATAATATATATAATTTTAAATAAATAAAAAATAACTGAAATTAAATAATAAAAATATAATTAAAAATTTTGCTAATAATAAAATATAATAAAATAAATTTAATAAAATGTGATTTTATTTTATTTCATTGTAACTATCTTTCAAATAGTGAAAATTGAACTTATAAGTCATAACATTTAATCTATTATGAATCACTTTTATTATTTGAATTAAATTAGTAGATTTAATGAAATAATATTTAAAATTTAAGTTAAATTAAATAATTTGTAATTATAGATTAAACATTTTTTATAAATAAGTAGAACTTTGTTTATATTAAAAAATAAAAAAGAGTCTTAAAATAAAAAAGAAGTAATATATTTATTAATTAAAATTTACCATATAATTAAAATTTAATTATAATGTAATATTTTAAGTTTAAAAAATTCATAATTTTGAAAATAATACTGGTTTCTTGAAGAGATATGTATTTAAAAGAAAATTAAAATGTATTTAAGAGAAGAGAGTAAAAAACCAATATAAATTCTACCATATGAAAGCTATACTGAACCAAATTTAAATAGTACTTACTTTTGTATAATTTTTGAAATAATTTATATATAAAATATATTTTTATAAATGGTGAAAAATTGCCAATTAAAAAAAGTGCTAAATTTATGGTTTGATCATGTATAAATTTGGTTGATTTTTTTTTTTTTTGATAACATTAAATCCATCCTTATATTCATCATATTATATGTGTCAGATTTTTTTTTATGGATTTAAATGATTGTTTGGATATTCAAATATGAATCAAATAATTTATAATTAATACATTTTAAATTAATCTTAAAACATCTCATTAAATAAAATAAATTAAATGCAAAAATACTAATATAATAACAATTTAAGACATTTTTTTTTTAATTGTAAATTCAAATTAGTAAATGAGTAAAATTTATTCATAGTTAAACAAGTTATTAAATCAATATAAACTCAATCGTCACCATTAGTCATTAATATTATCTTTTACTTAAATTGTGTGCTTACCAGCAGTCATATTACCTGGTAAAATTTATATTGTATTGGGTATAAAATAAGTGTAGGTAAAATATTATAAAAAAATGTAGTCTAATTTATTATTACATTTTTAAGTAAAAAATTAATATTGATCGGAAATCACTCTCACTTTAATTTAAAGCGTTTTAAGTGAAAATCGAATAACGTTTGGTCTCTTAATTTATATAATTTTTATTTTAAATTTTAACTTTAGTATATCTTAATATTAATTATTATATTTATATTTCTGAATAGAATATATATATATATATATATATATATAATAAAATATTTTATTATATAAAACCTTATATCTTACTAATCAAATGTTTTTCAATTCATATAAAATTAATATAACTATTAAACTATTCAAATAACTCCCTATCACTTTAAAATGGATTAGAAAAATAAAAAAGTGTCTTAAAATAAAAAATCAAATCATCAATTGAGATGGATGTATAGATAAGATTGATAAGTTTAGTAATAGATAAATACAAAAACTCAATGATTTTTTGTTTGTTTAGATTAATAAGGGATATAGAAATCAAAATTATAATTGTTTATGTATTATATATTAATAATTGACCCCATAATAAATTTTGATATGAATTTGAAATAGAAAATTTTAATAAATTTGTGTTTAACTAAATTATATTTTATAAAGTAAAATGTTTTTGTTTTCTCCAAACAAACAAATGTGTAATAATTATTCTTGTATATGTGTTATGAATCCGATGGCTTATAGCATCATTACAAAGCCCTAATATTCCTGGCATTATATGTAAGATTATTTGTTTCAAAGATAGGGTTTCTTTCTGTTGAAGCCTCAGGTTACAGCCATGAGCCATGAACACTCAAGTCAAGAAAAGGATAATCATGAGAACTAGCTAGATCACATTTTCCCTTGTTTTGCTTGTGAGATTCTAATTCTGAAGATAAAGACAGCAACTTTGGCCCAAAAGAACTGGAGAGGCCATTTGAACATTAGCATTGCATGGAGAAATTCTGGAAAATAATCATTACCTAAGCATAGATAGTAAAAACAAAATACTTGAGAGAAAAATCATGAAGTTTTATTGTATTCGGAAATATTTGTTTATACAAAACTGTTAGCAAACCTTTTACTTGTCCCTCAATCATTTATAATTTTCCTTTGAATTACTCATAAATTAAGAAACTCCCACTCCCACTAATTAACTTATAATCTAATCTTTAAAAGTGTTATTCGTGGAATCTTAATCTGCATAGTTATATATTAATTAATCAACTAATATAACATTAATGAATTGATCATATAGAGAAAGAGATAAATTAGTATACCCGGTTTGTTGTGCTTCTTTTTAATGACTTACATGCAATCGTTTGAAGCATCTTCATTCTCTTAGGATATTTTGACCACGAATTTGAATTCAAGCACAATCATGTCTTTAGTCTCTACCACACATTAGGCGATTTTTATTTTATTTTTGAGACCATTAAGTTCCGCTTCTTCTTTAGAGTGTGATTAATCTCTGTGAGTTAATATTAGTATATTGTATATATCTTGTTACCTTGTTTAGATTCCTAGATTAGTGGGTTACCTTGTTTAGATTCCTAGATTAGTGGTTTACCTTATTAAGAGTCTTTTGACTAGTATATATTGTAACATTGTTTATCAATAATAACCATGGGATTAATCTCTATCATGGTATCAGAGTAAAGATCCTCTCAAGATCATCAATCGAATTTTTTTTTTTCTCTTCCTCCCACCTTGCTGCCTCACGCACAAACTTCTAATGTCTGTCCCACCTACTAATTCAGACTCCTCCTCCAATCAAAGTCAGACGCCCACCACCATGTCTGTTTCTCAATACCACTCTGCTTTCTCTGTTAACAATCTCCGCTCCATAATTCCTATCACCCTAGAGATGGGTAGCGAGGAATATCTCTCTTGGGCAGACCTTCTCGAAAACCACTGCTTGATTCACAATGTTTACGAACATCTCAAACCAAAAACTCCCAACGCCTCCGAAACACCTTCAACATCTTCCGAGACCGACTCTCTTCTGTGGAAACGCCTTGACGCCCTTGTCAAGCAATGGATATTTGGAACAATATCCAAGGATCTACTAAACACGATCCAAAAACCTGGTATGACGGCTGCTCAGGCTTGGGAACGTTTAGCGAATATATTTCAAGATAACACAGGTTCTCGCGCTATGTATCTTGAAAATAGGTTTTCTCAAATTCGTCTCAATGATTTCCCAAACATGAGTGCTTATTGCACTGAATTGAAGATGATTGCGGATCAACTTGCTAATGTTGATTGCCCCGTTTCTGAAAATCGACTGGTGTTGCGTCTACTTGGGGGTTTGAATGAAAACTACGAAACAATCGCCACCATAATAGGTCAAAAGAAGCCTCTCCCATCTTTCTACGATGCTAGATCTGATTTGCTCCTTGTTGAAACAAGGAAGGATGAATTCGTCCACACAAACACCTCTTTTATTGCCTCGGACGATCGTAGCCAAGGCCGCGGAAACAACTCTAGCCAATCAGCCCGTGCTACCGGCCAGCAGCAGCAGCAGGGCACCTCTAGCGCGCAGGAACAGGCCGGCCAGGGCCGAGGACGCAGCCAGCGCGGCAGAGGACGCGGTCGCAACACCAGCCGCACATACCACCAGCAGCAGCAATTCTGGGCACCTCCTGGCCAACAGCAATGGGCACAGTGGGCGCCTGCGGGCTGGACAGCACCCCCTTGTCCCTACCCGACACAACAGATCTGGCCGCAGCAGCAAAGCGCCCCCTGGCACGCATCTGGTCAACAGCAACAAGGCGCCTCCTGGCGCGGTTCTGGCTATCAGCAGCAACACACTCGGACAGCAGGAGCAGGCGTACTCGGTTCTCGGCCACAGCAGGCCTACATGGCTGAGACGAGCCAGCAGCAGCCCCAAAGTTACGTTGCAACCGATATCAATCAGGCGATGCACACTTTATCCCTTACTCCGCCTGACGATACTTGGTACATGGATTCGGGAGCAACTTCACACATGACACCCAACTCAGGTAGTCTCTCGCCTTATTCTAATTTAAATTGTGTTAAAAATATCATTGTTGGGAGTGGACAGGAAATCCCGATTCGCGGTATTGGTAAAACTAACTTAAAACCACCCTTACCACCCTTACTTCTGAACAATGTTCTACATGCTCCCAAACTCATTAAAAATCTTATATCTATTCGTCGGTTTACTCGTGATAACAACGTCTCTGTAGAATTTGACTCACTTGGTTTTTCTGTAAAGGATTTCCAGACGGGGAAGGTTATCATGAGGAACAATAGCTCGGGGGATCTCTACCCACTCTCTCTGTCGAGCCAAAGCCAAAAACCCCCAACTAATTCTTCGTTTACTGCAATTTCGTCAAATTTATGGCATAATAGATTAGGACACCCCGGTGTCGATATTTTGCATTCTCTCAATAAATCAAATTCTATTTCTTGTAAGCCCGTTTTAGGGTCTAAACTCTGTGAGTCTTGCATCTTTGGTAAACAAGTTAAGTTACCATTTACCAATTCTGTCTCTTATACTACTTCCCCATTCGATATTATTCATAGTGATTTGTGGACGTCGCCTGTGCTAAGTACAAATGGACATAAATACTATATTCTGTTTCTTGATGATTACACAAATTTCCTTTGGACTTTTCCAATTGGAAACAAATCCCAAGTATTCTCCGTCTTCTCTACACTTCAAAATCAAATTCAAACACAATTTCAAAAGCCCATTAAAACAATCCAATGTGACAACGGAACTGAATATAACAACAGTCAATTTCGTACATTTTGTGACAAAAATGGTCTACAATTTCGCCTCTCTTGCCCCTATACTTCTCCTTAAAATGGTAAAGCAGAAAGAAAAATACGCACCATAAATAACATGATTCGAACATTGCTTACTCATGCTTCTCTCCCGTTAAATTTTTGGCATCACGCCCTCGAAATGACCACTTATCTCCTAAATATTCTTCCAAATAAACAAATTCGAAATTTCTCACCCACTCAACTTCTATATAACCGAACTCCTTCTTACTCTCACCTAAAAATTTTCGGTTGTCTTTGCTATCCTCTTCTTCCTCCAACCACTATTCACAAACTTCATAAACGCTCTACCCCTTGTGTCTTTTTAGGATACCCCTCTAATCATCGCGGCTACAAATGCTACGACCCAGCCTCAAAAAGATTTATCATCTCTCGTCACGTCATTTTTGACGAAACAAAATTTCCCTTTTCTCTTGTCCAAAACCCAAACTCAACTCACCCATCTCAATCCGAACCAATAACCATCCCAATACACATCCAAACCCCGCCCATCACCGAGTCCATTTCCCCACCAAACAACACTCCATTACCGAGCCCATTATCAACTCAACACACTCCACCAAACCCACCATCACCCATCACCACTTCACCAGGCCCAAACCCAAACACGACCAGCCCGTCCACAAGACCAAACCGTCCAAATCATTCACCAACCATCATCAATCCAACACGGACAATACGAACCCGCGCAATGGATGGGATTGTCTGTCCAAAACGCATTTTCAATCTAAACACACTCACATCTCCATCGCCTATTCCCAAAAACCCAAAGTTAGCTTTATCAGACCCGAATTGGAAAGCCGCCATGGACGATGAGTTTAACGCTTTAATTAGTAATAAGACTTGGGACTTGGTTCCGCGTCCTCAGGGTGTTGATATTATACGATGCATGTGGATTTTTAAGCATAAAACTAACTCTGACGGCTCTTTTGAGAGGCATAAAGCCCGTCTTGTTGGTGATGGCAGGTCTCAGCAGATTGGAATCAATTGTGAAGAAACCTTTAGTCCTGTTGTCAAACCAGCCACCATACGAACTGTTCTGAGCATTGCTTTATCGAAGTCTTGGTCCATTCACCAAATGGACGTCAAGAATGCATTTTTACATGGTAATCTCAACGAAACAGTTTACATGCATCAGCCTTTCGGTTTTAGAGACAAAATCTTTCCCGACCATGTTTGTTTATTGCGCAAATCTTTATACGGCTTAAAACAAGCTCCTCGTGCTTGGTATCAAAGGTTTGCAGATTTTGTCTCTACAATCGGTTTTACACACAGCACGACTGATCATTCGCTTTTTATCTATCAACATGGGTCCGAAATTGCCTATCTACTCTTGTATGTTGATGACATTATCATTACGGCTTCGTCTGATCAGTTACGTCAGACTCTCATGAAAAGCTTAGGCGCAGAATTTGCTATGAAGGATTTAGGTAAATTAAGCTATTTCTTGGGAGTTGCTGTATCGTATACTAAGGATGGACTTTGTCTTAGTCAGAAGAAATATGCTGAAGAAATTATTGATCGTGCTGGAATGTCTACTTGCAAATCAACACAAACGCCGGTCGATACAAATGGCAAACTTGGAAAATCAACTAGTCCACCAGTCTCTGACCCCACTCATTACAGAAGTTTAGCCGGAGCACTACAGTATCTTACTTTCACACGTCCTGATATTTCATATGCAGTCCAGCAAATTTGCCTCCACATGCATGATCCGAAAGAGGCTCACTTGGCTGCCTTACACAGAATCATTCGATACTTACAGGGTACAAAGCACTATGGCCTTCATCTTTACAAATCCTCACTGTCTACACTCGTTTCATATACTGATGCAGACTGGGGAGGATGTCCAGATACCCGTCGCTCTACATCTGGCTATTGCGTCTTCCTAGGCGATAATCTTCTGTCTTGGTCGTCAAAACGGCAATCCACACTTTCTTGTTCTAGTGCTGAAGCTGAATATAGAGGAGTTGCCAATGTTGTCTCCGAATCCTGTTGGCTTCGCAATTTATTGTTAGAACTTCGTATCTCATTGGACAAAGCCACACTGGTCTACTGCGACAACATAAGTGCGATTTATCTCTCCCAAAATCCGGTCCAACATCAACGTACCAAACACATCGAAATGGACATACACTTTGTAAGGGAAAAAGTAGATAGAGGTAAAGTTCGCATTCTTCATATGCCTTCTCGTTTTCAAATCGCTGACATATTCACCAAAGGACTTCCGCGCATACTATTTGAAGATTTCAGAGACAGTCTCAGCGTCCGAGAATCTCCCGTTTCGACTGCGGGGGTGTATTAGTATATTGTATATATCTTGTTACCTTGTTTAGATTCCTAGATTAGTGGGTTACCTTGTTTAGATTCCTAGATTAGTGGTTTACCTTATTAAGAGTCTTTTGACTAGTATATATTGTAACATTGTTTATCAATAATAACCATGGGATTAATCTCTATCAGTTAAACACTTTAGCCATTTAACTAGATTGTTAAGATTTTATGCGGAAGATTAAACGTATCTTAGTCAAATATCGATCACAAACAAGATAAAGTTGGGGATTAAGAAATATAATAGAGAGCAAGAAACGAACAACTATCCCAATATTCTATACAATAAAATATTTCATAAATAGATAATGTCTCAATAAAATATTTTCTGAATAGATAATGTCTCAATATCCCCTTAAGATGAACATCTTGAAAAAAAAGTTTGGATCGAAGATGTTCAAATGCTAGAAAATCTTAAACTTTAAAAAAATGTCTAATTCAAAGTCGATGTTCATTCCTTTGAAATTCCCTATTTGAGATGATGTTTTTAGAGATTTTGTCTCTCGATCTTTTAAGCAACTTTTGAATTGTTTTATATTATCATTTGGTTATCTTCATCAGTGCTTCTTCATCATCTAAAAATGAAGTATTGGTTGTATAGTGTAGGTATTCTTCCTTAGCCGACATTGTGTTGGGTTTTTATTGTTCAATAAACTTAAATTAATAAGTTTTTTTTTTTATGTTTAGTATTTCTAGAGTAATAATAATGATTTTAGGGGTGAGTGAGATAACTAAGAGATTTGGGTGGGAGACATATTCAATATGCACAATAATTTATTTTGTCATTTGAAGAGTCAAGTATATGAAGAGTAAATATTTTCCTATAAAGACTTGTAAGAATCCATTTGAGATTAATAAGAAAAAATGTTTTGCCCTCTTGTTACCAACAAATTGGATCAGAGTCATTGTGTGTGAGGTGAGCGTGAGAGAACCTAACAATCTCAAAAGAGAATGCCGTAGTGTGCGCTAGCCAAGAGAGATAAAGGATCGATCGAGAGATTTGTGATGTGTGTGTGGAGTGTAGACACTTGAGAGATTAGAGATGTTTATTATGTACATAATCTCAAAAGAAACATACTGAGCATGAGACAGTTGATGGAGAAAGGGTACTCGGCTCTGATGAAGGACCGAGAACTACAACTGAGGGATAAACTTGGGAGGCTCATTGCCTATGTAGAAATGAATAAAAATCGCATGTACAAACTTGAGCTTAAAATAGTTCAAGATAAATGTATGCAAATTGATATGGAGGATGATGCCATGAAGTGACATTATCGGTTCGGGCATTTTCACTTCACGGGGTTGACTGAGTTGGTGAAAAATGAGATGATGCTTGGACTTTCTAATATTATATTCGAAAAAAGTTCTGTGAAGAATGTGTGATCAGGAAGCAAGCGATGACTTTTTTTTCCAAGTAGTTCTGAATAACGAGGAAATGAGCAACTCGGACTGATCCATACTAATTTATGTGGGCAGATAACTTAGAATCATTCAGTGGTAAGAGATACTTCCTCTCTTTAATTGATAATTTCTCGAGGAAGACGTGGGTTTATTTTCTAAAGGAAAAGTCAGAAATGTTTGAAACCTTCAAGAAATTTAAAGTGGACGGTGGAGAAAGAAACATACAAAGTAATCAAAGTAGTCCAATCTGACAAAGAATGTGAGTTCACTTCTGCTGAGTTCAACAAATATTGCGAGGAACATGGGATCAAACATTTATTGACTACATTATATTCTCCATAGCAAAACGGTGTAGCGAAACGAAAGAACCGAACTATTCTCGTTATGGTTCGATTTATATTGAAAGGAAAGAATATGCCGAAAAAGTTTTGGGCAGAGGTAGTGAAGTGCGCAGTCTATGTGAAAAATAAATGTCCACATGCAAAATTAGGAGAGAAGACTCCTCAGGAGATTTGGAGTGGTATGTAGTCGAGTGTCTTTCATCTCAAGGTTGTCAGTAGTGTGACATATGGGTAAGTACCAAGTCAACACATGACAAAATTAGAAGATCGGAGCAAGAAGTACATATTTATCAGGTATGATGAAAAATTTAAGGCATATAAATTGTTTAATCACGTTAACAAGAAATTGGTGGTGAATCTAGATGTTCACGTGGAGTAATCAATGGCATGAAACTAGAGTAACCCGATTGAGGAAGAAACAAGTTCGAAGGTTGTTATGCCTCAAATATCAACAACTACCGAGCTTTCAGAAGATGAATATAAGCCACAACAGCCTAGAATAAGAAGTCTGCGGAAGATATATGGCACTACAACTAAAGTTCACATTGTATGTCTCCTAGCCAACTTACAAGATTTGAATTTTAAGAAAATTGTACAAGACGAGAAATGGACATCAATTATGGATGAATAAATTGAGGCAATTGAATGCAATAAAATATGGAAGCTGACTGATCTTCCTAAAGGAGCTCGATCAATTGGAGTAACATGAGTGTACAAAAAAAGATGAATATTGAGGGAGAGGTTGAGCGTTATAAGGCTTGATAGTGAAGGGCTATAGACAAAAAATGTTGAATGTTAAGGGAGATGTACACATTTGAAATTTTAAAGAAGTTTAAAATGGAGGACTATGACCCGATTTCTACTCCAATGGAATCAGGCAATAATCTCTCAAAGATTGATGGAGGAGAATGAGCTGATGCTAAGAGATATTAAAGCTTAATTGGAAGTCTAAGGTAACTTACAAGCACGAGACCTGACCTAATGTTGAGTGTTGGGATAGCAAACAGATTCATGGAGGATTCAAGCTATACACATTGGAAGGCTTTGAAGAGAATTCTGAGATATATTCGAGGAACCCTTTCACTTGGTCTTTTCTATTCAAAATAAGATGACTACCGATTAGTGGGTTACTCGGATAGTGATTGGTGTTGTGATGTTAATGACCGAAAAATACTTCGGGTTATGTATTCTTACTCAGGAATACGACTTTTACTTGGCTGTCAAAGAAGCAGTCTATTGTAACTCTATCGACATGTGAGGCAGAGTATGTGGCAGTTTCTCAGAGCGTGTGTCATGCACTATAAATTCAAATTTACTAAGACATTTGGAAGTGATACGAGATGAAGGGACTGTGATCCGAGTTGATAATAAGTCGACAATCAAGTTGGCAATAACTCGATTAATCACGGAAGGAGCAAGCACATCGACGTTAGATTTCATTTTATCCGAGATCAAGTTAGATAATGAAAGGTTGAGTTATAGCACGTTGAAAGTCGAGCTCAAGTTGCTGACTTATGTTGAGTTATGAGGCCTACACTTATAATAATTTCTACCATAGTTGATTAAAGTTCATTTGATTTGTATTTGGTTTGGGCTTGGGCCTGACCAATATTTATATAGGTTTTATTTTTTGAATGTTTACCATATAAATATATTATTATTAAGGGTATACATTGATAAGACAAAAATCTAGAGAGATAAAGTATGAGGAAAAAACTCTATATTTCTTCTTCTTCATAGTGAAATTTGGTGGTAGTTGAAATGGACGTGGCTCATTTGAGTGAACCACTATAAATTTGTCTTTCACTGTTCTTCTTTTCTTGAGTTTTTACAAATCATTTCAAACAGGTTAAATTTGGGGATCCAAATCCTAACAACTAGTATTAGAGCTGCTAGGCTAGATTCAGAGCATTGGAAACGATGATAAGTGAGAATAGTATAGGACATGAGATTTGAAGATTTGATGGAACAGATAATGCCTTCTAGAGGATGCAGAATGAGGATTATCTCTATGGAAAGAAGATTCATGTTCATTTGAGTGAGAAACTAGAGAAGATAGATGAAGCTGAATGGAAAATCCTTGATAGACAAGTTTTAGGAGTTGTCCGATTGACGTTAGCCAAGACGGTTGTTCACAATGTAGTAAAGGAGAATACCACCACGAGTTTGATGAAAACTCTCTTTGATATGTATGAGAAACCATCTGTTAACAATAAAGTACATTTAATGAAAAGACTCTTCAATTAAAAAATGGTTGATGATACTTCTGTCACTACTCATTTGAACAAATTTAATAGAATTGTGAATCAATTTCTATCTGGTGAGATTGATTTTGGGGACGAAGTTAGTGCCCTAATTTTATTAGCATCTCTACAAAATAGTTAGAAACCTATGAGGGAATCAATTAGTAACTCTGTTGGAACTTCTAAATTAAAATTTATTGAAGTTAGAGATCGAAGTCTTGCTAAAGAGGTTCGTAAAATTGATTCGGGTGAAACGTTCAAAAGTTCTACTCTGAATGTTGAAAATAAGGGCAGAGGTAATGATATAAATTTCAACCGAGGTAAAAATTGATATATGTCGAGGAATAAGAGAAGTCAGTCTAAGTCTAGGAGGACATTTGATTGCTGAAATTGTGGTAAGCAGTGTCATTTGAAGAGGAAATGCAAAGGATCAAAGAGAAACAATGATGATAAAAATGATAGAGCCAACGTAGTTATAGAAACTGTCACTGATGCATTACTTATGTCTGTTGATAGCCCGATAGATTCATGTGTTTTGGACTCGGGAGCATCTTTCCACACCACTACCCGCAAAGACTTAATGGAGAATTACGTGGCTGGAAACCGTGAGAAAGTTTATCTCGTAGATGGTGAGCCACTGTATATTGTTGGCATGGGAGACATCAAATTGAAGATGACAAACAGTTATGTTTGGAAGATTAATAAGGTGAAACACATTTTAGGTTTAATGCACAATCTGATTTCTGTTACACAACTTGATAAAGAAGGTCACAATTTCAGTTATGGAAATGATGCGTCGAAGGTAACTAAAGGACCAATAGTTGTTGCTCGAGGTCACAAAACTAGAATGTTATACACGACTTCAACTCATTAAGAAACAATTGATGTTGTAGTTGATGACTTGAATAATAGTGAGTTATAGCATTACAAATTGGACTATATGAGCAAAAAATGGATGAAAATCTTTTAAAGAATGAACAGATTCCAGAAGTGAAGTCTGTTGAACATCAGTTATGTAAAAAATATATTATTGGAAAACAAAAGCGGGTGAGTTTCTTAAATATTGGGAAGGAACTCAAAAAAGAAATGGTAGAGTTGGTACACACTAATGTGTGGGGACCTGCATCTGTTTCTTCTATTGGCGGATCATACTAATACGTGACTTTATAGATGATTCGACAAGAAAAATATGGTTTTACTTTATGAAGCACAAGTCTGAAGTATTTGTTATTTTCAAGAAGTGAAAGACTTTGATTGAAAATGAAACAAATTAAAAGGTTAAGTGCTTGAGATCCGACAATAAAGGTGAATACATCAATTCAGATTTTAGAGAGTATTGTGTTGTGAATGAAATCAATATAGTGAAGATTGTTCCCCGAATGCCTCAAGAGAATGGACTAGTTGAACGGATGAATCGAACATTGAACGAGCATGCCTAAAGCATAAGATTGCATGCTGAGATGCCTAAAATCTTCTAGGCATAAGCTATCAACACTTTTGCCTACTGGATAAATAGAGGACTTTATGTTCCTCTTGAATTCATTATTCCTAAAGAAGCAGGAGAAATAATAAGGTAAACCTTTCTTATTTGAAAGTGTTTGATTATTTATCATATGTTCATATTAATGAATGTGATAGGAGCAAGCTTGGTCCAAGTCTAATAAATATTTTTTCATTGGTTATGGTGATATCGAATTTAGTTATCATTTTTGGGACAATCAAATCGGAAGATAATTCCCAGTAGAAATGTTATCTTCAATGAATAGGTTCTCTACAAAAATTGTATTGGAAATACATTAGATGGTGATTCCAAATTGAAGAGACTGATACAATCAATTTGAGAGTTTTTTACTGAATATATACCAATTGTCGAATAAGACAAATGTGTTGTTCAAGATGAAATCATTGAGAACGTGGCCTTAGAGGCAAATCAGCAAACACCGGTTATACAGTTGAGAAGATCGTCAAGAAAACGAAAATTAGTCGAGAGGTGGTCCCCATCTCTAAACTATATCTTGTTGACAGATAGAGACAAACCTGAATGCTACGAGGAAGCAATACAATCTGATGAATGAATCAGTTAAGTGGGAGTCTGCAATGAAAAATGAGATGAACTCTTTGACGTCAAATCAGACTTGGGAGCTCACTGAGCTACCAAAGAGAAAGAAAACACTTCACAACAAATGGATCTTCGGGATTAAAGAAGAATATGATAAAACTATGATGTACAAAGAAATGCTTGTTGTGAAAGGATTTTAACAGAAAGAAGATACTGACTACAATGAGATATTCTCTCTAGTGGTCAAATTGATGACCATAACTATTTTGAGTTTGATTGCGAAAGAAGACCTTCATATTCAAAAAAATGGATGTCAAAACTACTTTTCTTCATGATGATTTGGATGAAGAGATTTACATGCGATAACCATAAGGCTTTGAAATCAAAGGAAAATATGAGTTTGTGTGTAAGCTTCAGAAGAGTCTATATGGATTGAAATAGACTCCAAGGCGATGGTACCAGATGTTCGATAACTTCATGAAAAATAACAATTTTTTAAGGTGTGAAGTTTATCATTGCTACTATATCAAGAGGTTTGATAAAGCATACATTATTTTGCTCATTTACGTTGATAACATGTTGATTTCTGAAGCAAGATTGTTTGAGATTAACAAGCTAAAAAAAGAGTTGTCTGAAAAGTTTGCAATGAAGGATTTGGATACTGCAAAACAAATTCTTGGGATGTAAATTTTCAGGGATAAAGAAGTTCTCAAGCTTTCACAAGAAGAATATGTGAAGAAAGTTCTTAGCAGATTCAACTTCTATGATGCAAAACCATTTACTACCCCCTTAGCTAGTCACTTCAAACTACCTAATGATCAGTCACCTTCAAAAGAGGATGAGATAAACTACATGGCTATCGTTCTGTATGCCTCTACAATTGGTTGTATTATGTATGCGATGGTTTGTGCACGACCAGACATAACACATGTAGTGAAAGTTGTTAGCAAATTCACGAACAACTCGGGTAGACAATATTGGGAAGCAATAAAGTGGATAGTATGATACTTAAAAGGAAATATGGGTCTCGCGTTGTGTTTTAGAAAGTCTAATATGAGTTTGAAAGGGTATGTTGATGTTGTCAATTATGGTGATGTTGATAGTAGAAATAACACAATAGGGTACATCTATACTCTAGGAGGTATTGTAATTAGTCGGGTTTCAAAATTGCAGAAGATTATTGCTCTTTTTAGTTGTGAGATAGAGTATGTTGCTATGACACAGGATGTTAAGGAGATAATGTGGTTGCAACCCTTTTGTGAGAATTTGGTCAAGACTATGAGGGAAGTGTGTTGTAATGCGACAGTTAGAGTGACATTCATTTGGCAAATAATCCAGTTTATCATGGAAGGATGAAGCATATATAAGCTCATTATTATTTCATCCGATCAGTTTTAGAAGATCAAGTATCAGCTCTTGAGAAGATTCTCGGGAGTGAGAATTCAGCTAATATGTTGACGAAAGCTGTGACAAATGAGAAACTAAAGTTGAGTGCAACTTCAGTTGGTCTTCTTCATTAAAAGACCGGATGGAAGTCACTACCTATCGAGAGATGATGAAGTTAGTCTCAAAGTGGGAGATTATTGAGTTATGGAGCATACACATATAATAAACTCTACCATAGTTAATTAGAGTTTATTGGGTTTGTATTTGGTTTGGGCTTGAGCGTTACCAAGATTTATTTAGGTTTTATTATTTGAATGTTTACTCTATAAATATGTTATTATTAAGGGTTTACATTGATAAGATAAAAATCAAGAGAGATAAAGTGTGAGACGGAGTATTTCTTCATCTTCTTCATAGTGAAATCTGGTGGCGGCTGAAGTGGGCGTAACTCATATGAGTGAACCACTATAAATTTGTGTCTTCTTGTGTTCTTCTTTCTTTCATTTTTACAGTGTTCTTCTTTCTTGGGTTTTTACAGATCATTTCAAATAGGTCAAATTTGGGGATCTAAATTCTAACAACTTATTCACCAAGACACTACCGATCACACTGCCAAAGAGTTGTAAAAGGCTGATTGGAATGAGAGATGGGAAGATTATTTAAGTTTAAGGGAGAAATTTATTGAATAAACTTAAATCAATAAGTTTTTTTTGATGTTTAGTGTTCTTAGAGTAATAATAATAGTTTTAAGGGTGAGTGGGATAACTAAGAGATTTAGGTGGGAGACCTATTTAATATATGCACAATATTTTATTTTGTCATTTGAAGAGTCAAGCATATAAAGAGTCAATATTTTCCTATAAAGACTTGTAAAAATCTATTTGAGATGAATAAGAAGAAATGTTTTTCCCTCTTGTTACCAACAATTATTGTCTTCATATCGAGCTTTGATATCATCTCATAATTCCTGTAAAATTATACTACTTTGAAAGTGAACTTTATTCTTTTTTGTCGACTGTGTTCATTATCCAAGTCCTTATGGTTGTATTAACTGTTCTCTAAGGCATTTTTTTAAGATTCTCAAAAAAACTTGGAAGAACCATCAATGAAGCATGTCTTCATCTTCAATAGTAGATCAAGATCAAGTTGAATACTACTACTCTATTTGAAATAGTTTAAGTCTAATAAGAATCGTTGATGTGAGAACAATTGAATCTCCTCCATGTATATACAGAGGATCAGTCCGATCATGTTTTCTTTTCTACCATATGTCGTTGATAGCTAAAGAATCGTGTTAATTTTTATTCGGATTGATTTAGGGTTTAGACTAATTGTTTGTTCGACAAAAACTTCTATCTCAGAAATAATCGGTAAATCTTGAGATTGATCAATTATGTGATTCTCACAATATATAAAATCTAATATATCAATCCACCCTCAAGATGGATATCTTGAAGAAAAATATCTTATCTCGTGTGCTCGAAAAACTAAAAAGTCTAGACTTTAAATAATATATATTTTAAATACCTCACAACATGCATGGAGTGCAACTTTCCAATAAATTATAGATGATTCATTCATGAACTGAGATTATCGAAATATTATGCTTGCTCTAATTTAGATATAACAATCTTTCAATAAGTCTTATCAACTTACTCGGTTCATTAATAGATTGAGTTTGATATCCCTTAATGAGTTTATGATTAGATTTTGCAATGGTTTTTAATGCAGTTTAATACCTTCAATGGGTTTAGATTTTTACAATTTTTCTATGCAATTTAATACTCCTCAATGAGTTAATAATTAGATTTCTACAATTTATTTTATGCAGTTTTATATATAAATCATGGGTGTTTTAGTAAACTTACTGTTCATTTAGTCAACATCATCAATAAATACAATTGGTATCATTTATAATTTCTAGACCAATAAAAGAATTTTATAATTCTAAGGTCTTTAATTTTGATTTAGAATCAATAAATCTTACAAACATGTCTTTTTCTTAGAATGCTAAGTTCCGTTTCTTCTTTGAAGTACGACTAATCCCCGTAGGTTAAGTATATAGCCCGTAAACACACTTAATTATTTAACCATACTGTTAAGATTTTTAATAAATTAAAATCTTATTTTAATTTGTATCTTTACCATATAAAGATATCATCAATTTTGAATTAAGATCGGCTTCAAATGAACAATTAATTTGGTGATCTTATCAATTTATGCAATCTCGGTCTCATACAAATTGTTGGAAATTTATGGGTTTTTAAACGGAATTTTAGATCATTATCTTAACACCTAGTCACGTTACTCTATGATAAATTGATATGATCGTTCAAAAAAATACTTGTTGATGCGTGAACTAGTTTAGTCATGTTGGTACCCAAGGAGATAATCAGTCCTCTAATTAGTGGACACACGAGCTCGGTTAGACCTTCTTGCATTAGACTATTATGACAATGAACAATGGCAACATTCACTATTACTTTGTTGGAAAGATTGTAATCTCAAGTGGCTTACAATAATTTTCAATAAAAATGATTGTCCGTGTACCTCACAAATACTTCAAGTAAGTAATTGTGTTAAGTGCCTTACTCGAAGCGAAGGCGTGATAACGTTATTTAGTGGTCAACACTAACACTAACAATCTATATAGTTTAAGTGGATATCGTAATCGCACATGCCCTCTTGCCTTTTGACAGCCTTTTTATCGTTCGATATATTTGGTGCAATTATGTAAGTTAATTTAATAAGTTAAAGTGTTAGTTTGTCGAATTTAATCACGACTTTGTGATAACGTCGTCCTTAATAATCAATAATCTGAAAATTTTAGTGGACGATTATTAAGGACAGTGTTATCATAAAACCATGATTAATAAATAGTTTATTAATCACAGATTTATGATAACACTGTCCTTAATAATTAATAATCTGGAATTTGAATGAACGATTATTAAGAACGACGTTATCATAAAATCGTGATTAATAAACTATTTATTAATCACGGTTTTATGATAACGTTGTCCTTAATAATCAATAATCTGGAAGTTTTAATGGACGATTATTAAGGACGACGTTATCATAAAACCGTGATTAATAAATAGTTTATTAATCACGGCTTTATGCTATCGCCGTAGTTATTAATTTTCTCTAAAATAGGCGGGAAAGTGCAGAAAAACATGACTTTTGGTCACAACGTTCATCATAAAACCGTGACTAATAATAATGGCGGGAGTGTGACGGGAATGCCAAAACATTAGCCACGTCGAATACATTGAAAGCCGTAGTTAATAATACTTATAATTAGTGTGGGCATTACATAACCGACACTAGTAAAAATTATTATCCATGACAAATCGATGCCGACACTAATAATGTAAAATATGGTAACTTATTCCTTAATTAATTTTTGATTATATATTATATTATTTATTTGATTGTGAGTAAAACTAAAAATTTGAAATATAACTGAAAAAGGTATTATAGAGAAATTCAAAATCTGAATAATGTTTGGACAAAATATCATTATCTTTATATTAATAAAAATATGTTTGACCCATTACTATGTGTTCTATCAACTTTGTTAACTTGGGTCCTTGGGGACAAATAGAATATAACTTAAAGCAAAAATCTACAATGGACATATAAACTTTGTATCATATAAACTTGTCTTCGCTTTAGAAGAAAAAAACAATTTAAGATCATATAGGGACCCTTTTTAAGAGTTGTAGTAGTAATAATAGTATTTTATTTTTACCCACTTATGAAAAATACATTGAATGAATTAAAGTGTAAGATTTTGGAAAAAAAGAAAAGAATTTAAGGGTAATAGTTGCGGTTAGTACTACTATTTATTGTTTGAAGGCTCAAGTTCGATTCTATATAAAGGTAGTACTAATGTTTGGTACGCGGTACTAGTTATATAAATATAAGTTGTAAGGGGTATAAATTGTGAGGTATTAGGAGATATAAATTATATAAGTTATTAGTGTTTGGTTGGGAGTATAGAATATGTATAAATTATATAGATTTTATTATTTTGTGTTTGGTTTGTGGTATAAGAAAGTAATAAGAAATATAAAAGACCATTTTGCCCTTATATTTATATAAATTATTATCTTAATGTTTATTTAAGATGTAGTTTGTATTATTAATTATATTGACATTAATAAAAAAATAATAATATATAATTATCACATTAATGTAATTTTAAAATAAATAATACTATTATAATTCCTCACAATATAAATTATATAATTATATAAATAAAACTTATTTATATATTAATTAATAATAATTTTAATAAAATCTTATTTTAAATTAGAATGGTATAATTATAAATTAATTTCATAAATAAATTATATATAAGTTATATGAATTAATAATAATAATATCACTAATTTATATAATTAATTTTAAATATTATTTATTAATAATGTAATAAAATTTTATTTTATAAATTAATTATATATATAAGTATTATCTATTAATTAACATTATTAGTTTTTTTAAATAATTATTATATTTAATTAGATATAAAATTGTCACATTTAAATTTTTTATAATATAATTTTTGTTTACAAGATAAAAAAATATATATATAAATTTAAAAATCAAATAAAAATAAGTAATTTAGTAATTATTATTATTTAAATTATAAAATCAAACCCATTTAAATATATATAAATATTTAATTATAATTAATTATTATTATTATATTTAAAATATAATAAAGAAATTATAATTTTTAAAATTAAAGGGTAAAAAAGGAATATTAAATTTTAGAAAAGTTAATACATTTTTGTAACTACTTTGAGTAGGTATTATATTATACCCAGTTCAATGTATAATTTATACCTACATATTACTACTATAGTTATAAATATTAACCAACCAAATAAATATTATAATTTACTATATACACTATTATGTTATATCTACAGTTTTATCCCTCGTAACAAACGTAGGCAAAGTATATAATGAAATAAACACATTTTTTACTAGTAGACCTTGATATATAATAAAAGATTGTTTTATTTTTATTTTAAATTTCCAAATCTTATTATATGGTTTAATTTTATATGAGACCAAGTATGAATATTAATATATTAGGTTGGTATAGGTTCCCATAGGATTTAACTTCTTTCTCAGACATGGTGATTGTCTTGTTGACTATAGATCCCTATTTCAAATATTTTGTAGGGAAAGATAAAGCTCCCTTTCTTTATCCAATGGTCTTGTCTTTCTTTAACCACTAATGTCTTTTAATTTTCTAATATTTCTTTCAAAATTTTGAGTTATTTTGTAACATTATAATAGTGGTATATAAATATAGTTCATATCCCCACACATGTTAGGAGTCTCAAACATTACTAGTGGTTTTATATAAAAAGAATACAATAAATATAAGTCAAATCTTAATAGTTAATTACATTTTAATTAATTTATTTATTTATTTTAAGCTTTTTTTTTTTTTTTGTATAATATATATAATCACATCCTTATCTGTAAAACAAATTGGGTTCGACCTGTAATGTGTTTAATCTTTTCGTTCGAATTCGTAATGTTTGAGTGTTTGTGGATAATGTATTTAATAAAAAGAATTAGGCGCGTTTCGAATGAGACACGAATTCAATATCCGTGTTTATCTAATATATATAAATGTTTGAGAGTCACAATCTAGCACCCATTTTTATTTTCTTTTTTAAAATTGACTCCTTTTCATTTATCTTCAAGATTGCCTATAATGTTGACAATTAAGAACTAATACATAAGTCATAATTTTACATCTCATAATGATATCAATCTAAAACATTGATAAACACTTTTGATCACAAGATTAAAAAAGACATACTTTTTAGTTTTTACTGGGATAATTGACAAAATTTTATAAGCTTCCATTTACACACAATTAAATGTTATTAATATATTTTTTTAAAGTCTCTATAATATGATATAAATGATAATGGTTTAAGTTTAACGACAAAAATAATACAAAAACACAAATGTCTATATATAATAGTACCACCAATCATTTCGAAACACAACGAAATTAACCCTTTAAAAAACAATAATTAAACATAAAGTCAAAATATTCATAAAAAAAAATTAATAAAAACAAACTAGCTTTCACCAGCAATTTCTCAGTTGAAATGCAATTTAGCACCCCCGAAAAAAAAGATAGAAAAAAATTATGAGGAATGAATGGACTAGGTCTACATCACATCTTTTTAACTATCACCTTACTTTTGTCCCCATTTTTGTTTTCTTCATTTGAATGATGACACTTCTTTGAAATATTTGCATAGCTGTCAGATAGCATTCAACACTCATTCTCTCTTCCTTTTACTTTTTCCATCTTTTGTATTTTATTGTATATAAATACTCTAATTAATAAATATAAATAATATAAGCTTGTTAATTTTTGCAGCCTTTTGTCCCTTTTAAGGCTTTAACCCACATGGAATTGCTTTATTTTTTATTTCTATATTAAGTAGGTGATAATGTGACCAATTTGCCACCTTGCCTCATGACACCCATCTTTAATTTAACTAACAAATATTCTAACAAAATTACCAAATCTTTTTTTTTTTCAATTTGAAGATTATTAGTAAGAATTTTTTATGGGTTATTCTTATAAATATCAATTTTTTTGTTTTGATTGACTCGACATCACTTATTCAAACGAACACTCAGTTTTGTCGTAGTTGTTTTGTTGTGACGGTTGGTGACGAATGACCCCAATTTGAGGCAATCAAGTTTGTTAATTGTTGGGTAACATCTTGGGTACCACATGAGAATTTTTATTATTAATTTTTCTTTAAAGAAAAGTTGAAACTTTTCCTTTTTTTTGAGGTGGCTTTAATCTGCAGACAGGAAGACCCATGTCTTTTGATTTCTTTTAAGTCTTTGTATAGTACCCATTAAGTTAGGGATGAAGATGATGTCTAAAACCAAAGCAATTCAAAACATATATTAATTGAGATTTCTTTTTAGCACACCATAACTTTTGTCTCTTTTTAAAATGCATTAATTAAGAGTCAAATTAAAGACATTTTACTTATAAAACAAACACTTTAATTATTAAACTACATTATGGTTTACATACCCTAAATTAAGTGGGCATCACTATTGAAGTAATAAAAATAATAATTAGGTTTAGATTTTTATATCATTATATGTATCTTATCCATATACTTTTATAAATATGATGAAAAACATTTATTTAACATTCATTCAATTCAATAAAAAAATGTTTTAATAAATATAATTGAACCTTTTGAAAACACTTATAGATCTAGGTCTAAGTTTCTAATAAAATGTGGTCACAAGGGCTTGAACACATAATACGCAAACACACTTAATCATTTAACGAGACGCACCTCTCAAGAAAGTTGGGATACCACCGTTAATCTAATTCATTAAATTGAAATTAAAGTTTAATTATTTATAATTTCATTAATATTTGGAGTACTGAGATTTATTATGTAATGCCCCGAGTCTTTGGGTAGTTGTTGGGAAGTTTGGATCCCTTCTTCTAACCTAGCGGCAACAAAAAGTGAATATCCGCATCCTCTTTGCAAAGTTTTGGGTTAGAGTCCGTCAGTCGATAAATTCTGCGTTTAGTTAAATGATTATGTGTTTAACCCACCTGTGGTCACATTTTTTAAGTTTATAATAGAAAACATTTAACAAATTAATTTATAAATATATGTTTATATTGTAAAATATATTATTTTATCTACATCAACAAATAATTATCGATGTTCTCTATTTCAAACCGGGTCAGATCCATTTAAAAAATAAAGTGTTTTCAAATGGGTATATATATATATAAAGCTAGATGAAGCACGAGCAAGCTACCTTCTTCTCTAGATCAATCTTCTTAAAGTAATTTCTTTCTCTCTCTACATATGACATGTTTGCTCTGGGTAATTCTTGATCATCATATTATTTATCTCTTTTACCTTTAAACCCAATTATGGATTCTTCCTGATCACATGGAATCGACAACTGTCAATAACATTGGCAAATTCCGTCGCTAAAATCTATAAACCGTCGCCGTTTACATTTAACGACGAAAATAAGCGTCGCTATAGAGAAGGAGGCAATGGATGAGTTAAATGGAGGAAGATCAAAGGCATGGGAGATATATAATGGGTCGGAGCCTAGCTCTTCACAAGTTGCAAAAGAGGAGCCATGGAATAGCTTTGGGGGGTCAAATTCGTCGTCAATGCATGCCATTTCTTTCGGTTTTGTCGCAACTGCTATCTTGATATCGATGTTTTTGATGATAGCAATCTTGGAGCATTTGTTTAGGCCGAATAATTCTCCTTTTGCGGATAATTCTTCGCCAAATGGGAGTAGTATTAGTAATGATCATCGGTCTTTGTCCATGGAGAAACTTAGAAACCTTAAACCGGTAAGTTTCTCTCTCGAAATTAATTCCTTCTTGTCTAATATAATGTCATTATTTTTGTAAACTTTTTAAATCATATCTAACTAAGTTCTAAATTCAATCACTATATAAGAAATATCGTATATTCAATTCTTATTAAAAACGATTTGGTTTAAAATGATTATGTGAAGAATAAACTCGGATAAAAAAGGAAAAGTTCACCAGCCCATCTTCTATGTGATTGGTCTCGGTTTTTACAAATCTTTGAAATTTTATTTTGCGACGAATCTGAAATTAAAAAGAAATGCAATGATTTGGGTTTATTTGATGACAGGTATCAACACCAGCAGAATATGCAAAAGAAATATCAGTAATGATGCCTGGGCAACAATACCCTACTTACATTGCACATCCATCTCCTCTAATTCCTTGTACAAGAGAAACTGTTCTTTGGCCATCTCATGATCAACACCATTAATATTTATTTAGTTTATTAGTCAACATTAATCATTATTATTATTATTATTATTATTATGCAGGATGATTTTTAGATGGTTATAGTGAAAAGGAAATGATGAAAGTGTTTGGTTTTAATTGAATGATGCATTTTTATCATTTCAATGTTAAGAAAAGTTATTTGGTGGTTATTTGGAAGAAGGGAACTTTATTTTTAAATTTATAAAAAAAAAAAATTAAAGAGTATTAATATATGATGATAAAATAATTCTTTTTAAATAAAGAATATTTTAGTATAGGTTAATGAATTAAGTGATGTAATTAATGAGAGGGTGAAATTATGTTTAATTAAATTAAAATTCTTTTTTGTTACATTTAATCTCTTAGGTAAGACTCTTCCTATTTATTCAAATTAGTTTATTTATAAAATAATATATACTGAATAAAGTAACAAAATATAATTTAAATCATTATCCAAGAAAAATTATATTATATGAATAAAAAAAATATTTTCATAATATGCTCATTATAACACATTTAGTTAGGAAGTTAATTATAAGCTGCAATATGTTTTTTTTTATCCATTTTCAACAATTTTCCTAGTTTAACCACAGTTCGTATACCATAGTTGATAGTATTTGTATCCTGTCTCCAACGAGTTTACTATTTTATATATTATAAGAATTTTAACTTTATTTCTAAAGTTAAAATAAATTTTTAGTGTATTAAAATATATATTATATTGAAAGTTGAGGTATAAACCGTGTATAGAAATAAAAAAAATGAAAATGGTATAAATTTTTTTTTGTAAGAGACGAGATAATAAATTCTCTATCCGGCTCTAATTCATTTTTGTAATTAAAAAACAAAAATTATAAAATTATTTTTTTTTAGCATTTTTGATAGGGACGACAAAAATACCTATTATCATTTCTCAATCCATTTTTATTTTACTCTCTATTTTAATGGGTATCTATTCTTATTTTCATCCTCAATTTTTCGATATCTCGTTACTCGTTTAAATATTTATAAGATTGTATAGTTTGAAGAAAAAAAAAGAAACATAACTTTGTTAAATAATTTTAAAATTAATAATATCAACATATTGAAAATATAAAGATAAATATTACAAAATATAACAACTTTGTTATTACCAATTAAAAAAAGTTATAATAAAAATAAAAAATAAAATAAAAAAAGTAATGAAAAGATAAATATTTTTTTTAAATATTAAAAAAATAAAATTGAAAGGTGAATAAGAACAAAATAGTATTTGTAACGATGTTACATTTGGAAAAGTAAGATTATGTTTTAATAAAATAAAAAAAAATATTATTAATATAGTCGAGTGTTGATTTAAATTCTGCAAACTCTTCATTCTCGTTTCGGATACCTACCTTCCGGTCCTTCCCCATGTCCAAAGCCATAGAGTACAAGATCTAAAATCATGAATTGAATGTCCAGGCATGGAAAAAGAAATACGTTTTCAGAGACAAAATGTAACTATGTTAACAAACTTGAAACGCAACGCACAAGTGGTCGGCGATAGGAGTGAGCATTGGGTGGATTAATCCGAAATCCAATTCAATCCGAATCCTAAATACTAATTCGGATTGGATATTTCGGATTGGATTGAGATCAGATCGAATTCGGATTGAATTAAATCGAATTGGATTAGGATTATTCAAATTATCCAAATTATCTAAATAAAAATATATTTTTTATTTTAAATTAAATTTCATATCAATATAATATATATTTTACTTATTATCACTTTTACAACAATATTTATTTTTATTTTTATTTTTATTTTTTTTATTAATAAAAAAATTAAAAAAAAAATTGTTGACTAATTTCAAGTTGATATATATAAATATTTTTTAGTTTGGATTATCCAAACCATTTTCAATTTAATCCGTATTAATTAGTAAAATGATTTGGATTACGGATTGAATTAACTTAGTTTGGATTTAATACGGGACCAATAGCGCCATGTAACTATGTTTACAAACTTGAAACGCAACGCCCAAGTGGTCGGCGAGCAGGTGGTTAATGACCAATAGCGCCCTTTTTATCACCGCTCACAAGTCTTACCTCTGTTCTCTAAGCTTCCCCAGTTTAGTTGGTTTGGAGATTAATTGATTCGATGCATAATCATCATAATCTTTCCTAGGAACAAAAGATAGTTCCACCCATATTTTAAATACATAAACCCAACCATCGAATATGAAATATACCGATACCCATTGTATCCCAATTTTTTCAAATGTGGAAGTATAATCCAAGATCATTTTTTTTTTCAAAAAAAAATCAATAAAGGATAATAATTAAGGAATAAACCACATTACAAAAACAAATAATGAAACACACATGCCATCATAAACTAAAAACACACAATTACAAATGATGGGCACAACAACAATGATACAACAAACAAACAACTACTATGTCCATTTCTCTTGCACCTCGTCGATACAAAATGCAAAAACTCTTTCTTTTCTTTTCTTAAAGATCATGGTCAAAATCATCATCATCATCCTCGGGTACAAAAGTCAACAAAGAATATTTAACCTTAATCGAAATCCTCCCCTTCTCAACCACAAGTCTCGCCCCGGATACAACCCAATACCCCGGGCTATCTTGTGGTCCCCTCATCATCTCCGTCGTATCAACAAACCTAAGTAGCTTCGGAGCTTGGTTCGGTACGGGTGGCCCGCCAGGATAAACTGCGGAGTTTATATTTACCTCGGCTGGTTGTGGGGGCGGTTTGGTAAATGTTGTGGTAAAACGCTGACTAATTAGCGTAGAAATGAGACCCGATTTACGAGCCAAACCTGGTGAACCGTCCCATTGTGCAGCCTTGACACATGTTACTCCATTTACGGTTGAGTAACCGAGTCTTAAGAAGAGGATTTTTTTCATTCCGTAATCGCTCACTTGGAAATGAGCCGCGGTTACGATGGAGAGATCATTGTCGGATTCTACTGGGGCGGTGCAGACGTGAGAGAAGTTTTTCCATTGTACTTTTTCGTAATATCTGTGGTCGTAAGATTCGTGATGGAAATTTCCAGAAGGATCGTTTTCGAGTTTGAAGACTTTTGGAAGGGTGGAAAGATGTTGCAAGTGGATGGCTAATCGGTTGCTTCTTTTACCTTCTAGGTACAGTCGTAAGCCAGTTACAGGTCTCTTCCCTACATCGACCTGAGATAAAAATATAATTGGTTGTTAAAGCGGTTACTAAAAATATATTGGTTGTTAAAGCGGTTATAGTAAAACTGCCAAGACGATAGATTTCGGCATTGTTGGTAGGGATTTTTTAAATATTCTCAAGATAATCAAACAATAATCCTCGTATCAATCACAACACTCAATTCACTAAAATGCTATCTATTTTTTAAAAAATTATTTTATCACTATATATTAATTAATACCCTTTAAGTTTATTTTACCAAAAATACCCCAACCAACATCCACAAAATCATCACCAATCAAGAGTTTTTAAATAATCCATGGATTATTTAAAAAACCCTAAACCAAACAAGGTAAAGCTCCTTTGATCTTGGGTTTTTTAAGATTTTTTTTGGATTTTATCCAAAAGAGAAGGCCTCGATTGATCTGGATATTTTGGGGGGGCTTTTAGAAATCGTACCATTTTTTATTATAAATTATCTCCAAAATACCCCAAAAAAAACTAGAAAAAACCCAAGATCAGATAAGCTATAAATCTATCACCTTAGAATGAGATTGATGAACATGAGATATAGGGTTTTATACCGGCATTGTATTGACATAAAGCTTGGGACCCATGAAGCTGAACTGTAAAGATGTTGTACTTTGTTGCTTCCTTTGTGGTCCAAGTGGAAGATCACTGAAGATAGGAGCCCATTGTCTAGGGAGCTGAAATTCTAAAAATTGATGAAGTTCTTCAATTGGCGGTTTATCTGCATTTCAAAAGATGTGGGTAATGAAGGTTATCAGAGTATTCCAAAACACTACATAGGGTTTGAACAAAAAAACAATAATAAATTTCCTTGAAAACACTTCTTTGCTAAATATTTCGTCAAAATGTTCATTTATACGAGATAATGTCATGAAACAGAACTTAATTAGGTGTTTTCTCGTCCAAACTCATACTCTCTAATTTAGCTCCATAAAGTATTTTCAATAGGCCATTATATATTTAGGCCTTAGTTTTATACTGGTTAATCTCAAATAACCCAATATCCCATCAACTACAATACCTTCTATCTCATTTAAACTGCATTTAAAGAGTAATTTGGTAATAAAATCCCAAATAGACCAGTTAATTGAATGCGCACACCAAATAAAGGATATTTTCAAATAACATATCGGTTATTTAAATAACCCAAGATCAAACAAGGTCTAAAGTCATGAACACTATGCTTATTTGAATTAAATGTCTCGTCATCAAGATAGTTCTTCCATCAAGTCATCCACCAAAATGCTCCTACTTTATTTTTACAATACATTAAAAGTGTAAGCAAAAATAAACCAACTTTTACATCCAACAAGCTTTTTCTGAAAATTTCTAGTTAAAAACAAAGAAAAGAAACATGAGCTTGTTTGATGTTAATCTAAATAAACCACCATCCCATTATCAAAATTTCTTCCATTAAATCATCAAAATTATCAACAAAATTATCAAAATACCTTTTACTCTATATGATTTTTTTTTTTAAAAAGCAAGTTATTTCAAAATAACCCCACATCAAACAAGCCCTAGATCACATTGGAGCAATCCGATTATTACATTAGCAGCCATACAAAAGGGAAACAACAAAATAAAACGCATATCAAGAGAAAACACTTACATCGTAGATATAGATTTATGGCATGGCTTAAGAACCCACTCCCAGGTACACCATTCAACAAAGAAGTGATGGGGATAAATGACATAGAAATCACATCAGGTTCAGATTGGACCGAATGCAACCACGTACTGTGTTTCGGATTTCTATTATCATTACCGCCTCTCCTCTTGCAGATGCTTACAATATCCTGTTGCAAGAACATCACGTGGAAAATATGTCAACTAAAAGAGAAATCTTAGTATCTCATAAGACAAATGCAAGAATACTATATATAAATGAATATTTACAAGAACATACTACCTCTTTCTGCGAATAGGAATTTGATGAACTAGATTCAGCAAATCTTAGACGCTGCTCGCGACCTTCAGTCTGAAAAGAAATAACTAGATGAAGGAAAAAACTTAATATAATTCAATAAAGATGCATGCATGAGACAAAAAATAAAAATGTTTCTGTATCTAGATTATTAACTAAAATACCAAAATACCTTTTACTTTATTATTTATAATATTAAATACCGAGGATATTTTGGTCACTTGACCCAAATAAACCACCTTTTTCATTAAACAGTTCTTTTTTTTACAAAAAAAAAAGGCCTATAGTTCATCCTAGTATTCCTTACAATATAAATTCTAGATGCCCATACTCTATAACAAGAGCAGACTAAAAATACCCTTTATAAATTTTAAAGTATTAGATATTGAAGATATTTTGGTTATTTGACCCAAATAAACCATTTTTTCATCAAATAAGATTTTATTAGAAGAAAAAAATATTATTTATATATAACCCCAGATCAAACAAACCCTATATTTCATCCAGTAGCCCTTACATTATAAATTCTAAATGTCCATACTCCAAAAAGTGCATACTAAAAATACACTTTACAATTTAAAATATCACATACTGATGATATTTTGGTCATTTGACCCCCAAAATAAACCATTTTTTTTCATCAAACAAGATTTTTAAATATATTTTTTTTTTATGTCTAAATCCTTGATCAAACAATCCCAATAATATTTCATCCTAGTAGCCCTTACATTATAAATTCTAAATGTCCATACTCCATAATCCATATCAAGAGCAGACTGACAAGACTAGATGTCACATGTTGATTCTCTCTTCTAGGACCTTAACTTTATTTGAAAGAAACATAACATCATAAATTATAATGTGGAAGTATCTAAGCCTAACATCATTAACAAACCTTGCCATTCTGATAAATCTGTTCGGATTCCACGCTATCTTGTCCATCTGTTCCAGCAAATCTCTTATCTGCTAGTATCTTCAATCTTTTCTGAACATCAGCCGGTTGAAGAGAAGATGAATGCTGCTGCTTCATGTATATTACATCCCTTCCTCCCATCTTCATTCCAACTATGACGTGTGTACCAAAATTCTGGATAAACCTAATTTACAAGCATAGATAACAAAGCCAACTTATATCAGTGTTACTAATCTTCTTCAATGATTGAATTCCAAGTATCCAACACTTGCAACAACTGAAGTAGAGCTAAGGGTACCAAAAAACTTACCTAGCTAATGCAAGAGGATCCCAGGTTGATGGAACAGCATTCTTTACACGGTCACACAAGTTCATCTGAGTTTTTTCTAATGCAACTGTGTAAAGTGTTATGAACACGCCATCAAAAGCAAGGGTTTTGGTGTTGGCTGCATCTTGCTGCCAACAACCTGAAAACTGGAACATAGTGTTGAAAAGGCCTGAAGGAATTTTCCCGGTTAATGATAATTCCTGATTGAATTGCTCTGACATCTGAACAAGACAACGAGTAATGTCAATGCACCAAACTATATAACGAAAACACAACATTCAATTTTCCAGTTTCGGATATGTTCTTAAATGAAGCCCTTGCATGGTAAGAGGCAAAATAGTTCAAACTTTTATATGTTTTCTGGTCGCAACAAGAGTTCAAAAACTACAACTCTTGAGTAGCTTACTTAAGAAAAGCAGACATGTATTGACTGAGGATCGGATTGCTTTATATGTTTCAGTATACTTGTGGTTCATTCTTCACAAAATAATCAACTAAGGAAAATCAAGAATCCAAGGAAACATGGTGAAGTATAACTATCATAATTTGTCATTATGCAGCAGTAAATCATTAACTATAAATAATTGTAACCTCGAGATTTCTCATGATGATGATGATGATACCTGCTGGAATGAGAGAACATCAGACCTAAACCGTGTTCTTTCTCCTTTATCGCATTTTATCCACTTGGAAACGTTTGGTATCCGAATTCCTCCCGGAAGTACAATTTCACGGCTCTGTTCTTCACAAATCTGAACCAGAAGTGGCTTAGCTGAATCACCTGTGCAAAACTTAATCCTTAAATCAGATGAAATATCATATCCACGTCCAATCGATTGAATCGCGATCTTTGCAGCTTCCACAGCTGAATCCTTGACGGCCATCACTAAGTCTATTTGACTCCACCTCAGCAAAGCAGCATCAAGAAAACAACAACAAAAACATTCACCGGAGTGAGCGAAATATCAACTGACTCCTAGAATTTTCCTTAGGTTACAGCGTTCATCCGATTTTTCAATTCTCTGCCTTCAAAACCTTGCTTAACAATTGATTTAAGCTCAAATGTAGAAAGAAAAGCAAAGAAACTTCTTCGAAATACACAAATCGGCAGGTAAAACACTGAGGTTTCAAACTAATCCGTTCAAAGATCAAAAGCTAAACTGTACATTTGAATCTAATCTATATTCAGTCCAGACTTTTGTAGGTCTGCTGCTGTAAGATGAATGTAAAGCAGTCAAAGATCTAGAAAAATGTAGAGAGGGAAAATGCGAGTAAGAAACCCTAAAGAAGAAGACAGTGGTGAGTTATCATCTTTGACCAGACAGATATCTATTATTTTTCGTAATATAATCAATGTCATTATCTACCCGGTGACCAGAATCACTTAATGTCAACCATTTATAACATTCATATAATAATAATAATAATAATAATTAAGATTAATCGATTCGGTTTGCTCGGTTTATTTATGAAATTAAAATGTAGGTTTCGAAATATTTTGGTTTATGCTCATATCTATTATCTTAATATATAAAAAAAATAAAATTGTACTGTCTATTAAGGTTGTTACTCTAGAATTATATGTTATTGAATATGATACAATATTAGGCTATTTGCATATGGATATGTAAAAAATTGTTAGTACAATTTTGAAAACACAAATTATACCAATATAATTTTGAAATTAAATTGGTCTATCAATGAATAATTAACATTTTTTATAATTTAATAACAAGGCTTTACTTTATGGAATTCTTTGTTATTTTAAATGTGAATTATGACCTAATAGTTTTAAAAAATATTCATCATTGTTCACGCCTTATTTAAACCTTACTTTTTAACATTTGGTAGGGTTTTAGTGAGGGTGAACAGACGAACCGAACCGGTGTGATCGATTTGGTGAGAAATAAAATAAATTTGGTTTATCGTTTTAATTTGATATTCGGTTTTTTTTAGCGGTTACGGTTCTATTTGATCGGTTTACTTACCTCTTTCATAAAAAAAAAAACTAAAATCAATATAAAATTATTATTATTATTACTTTTAAATATTGAGATAATAAATTTATTTTAAGTTTAGTACATCCATGTATGGAAATGAATTTGTATTATTGGCACTGGTTTATTTACTAGCCCTGGTTCGTTTATGAGTTTTTTTAAAAAATTAAGAGAGAGAAAAATTGAATGATGGGCGATGATTTTAAAGAGTTAATAATTATTTTTGGTAAAAAGACTTAAAAGGTATTGATATATATAAATAAAATATAAAATAATAATTTAAAATAAAGGGTATTTTAATATTTTGGTTAATGAAATGAGTGATATGATTAGTGAGAAGTGATTGATTTGAAAATTGATTTTGGAAAAATTAAAATAAAAACCTATAATGAACCAGGCCTTAGTGAGAGTTTGTTTTCATTATTTTTTTTAGTTTTCATTTATGGGAGGTTCTTTATATTTTTTGAAATCAATTGGTATGTTTTAACAACATTTTATAGATCTTTCAAGTTGTTAAACTGGAACTTTGTTGCTTTTTGTATTTTATGCACACCATTAGTTTTATGTTGGTTAGTTAAGGACACCAAAGATTGATTATGGAGTTTTGTTACTTTTTGTATTTTATGCACACAATTAATTTTATGTTAGTTAGTTGAGGACACCAAAAGATCGAATTTGAACCTTTTATTTATTTGTGCTATATCACTTTTGACACAACTCTTGATCTGATAATTTTTTAAATATAGGAACAATGCGTGTAAGGTTCTCTCCAACTTTTTGTCGGCTTCCCAATGAGACTATCGTGATAGTCTTGGTCATACATGTTTGCTCTATATTTGAGGGTTTTAGTAAAATATTGTTAGATGAAAAAGTAATTTATTTATATTTGAATTAATTAAATTATTATAATTTTCTTTTATATTTAAAATTTAAATTTTATAAAAAATAAAAAGTATTTTAATCAATTAATTAAATAATTTAATGATGAGAATACCTGGGATAGAATATTTGAATTATGAGTAAATATCTAAATAAATAAAAAAATCACATCACAAACTTAGTTGGTAAGAACTTAAATAAATTTGATTATTTTTTTATAAAACAAAATTAGATATATATATATATATATATATATATATATATATATATATATATATATATATATATATATCCTTATATTTGATGATGTGGTTGAACAATAGGTTAAAGTTACTAGGGTGATACTTTAAATAAAATTTAACTTTAAAAAATTGATAGAAATTATATTTATATAAAGTTAAATTTTGAAAGTTAAATTTTGAATTCTGAAAAATATCATCTTTATATATAGAGAGGTTGCTCGAACTTATAATATAAGAAAAAAAAAAGAAAAATAAATAGGTTACTCTTAGATATGTGATTTCAGTTGATTAAATGACTTTTATGAAAAGGTCGTCAAATTTTGCCGCAACATTTATCGTAAATGAATGCATTGACTCGACAAACTACAAAGGGATATGTGTCTTTATTAAGTTGATATCAAAAAAAGCATGTTATCACGTGAATTAAGAATTATTATTTGATGTAATGGGTAAAATAAAAATGGGGAAAAGTTGATCAGTTGGATTAGATTATGCGTTTCGATGACTTTTATGGAAAGGTCGTCAAATTTTGCCGCAATATTTATCGTAAATGAATGCATTGACTCGACAAACTACAAAGGGATATGTGTGTCTTTATTAAGTTGATATAAAAAAAAGCATGTTATCACGTGAATTAAGAATTATTATTTGATGTAATGGGTAAAATAAAAATGGGGGAAAAGTTGAGTTGGATTAGATTATGCGTTTCGATGACCAAGTTTTTTGTGATTGTGAATGGAGGTCCTAAAGAATTTTGTGAAAGTTCAAGAGTATTAGACAAAGTGACCTGTTGCCTCCATTTTTGTTCGTTATTGTTATGTAAGCTCTTTCTAGAATGTTCAAGTCCGCAGAACAAGCTGGTCTCATCAGATGAGTGGATTGTGATGCAAAGGTGTCTCCTTTTGCCATTTTTCATCTGCTTTTCGTTGACGATACATTGTGCATGATACGGGCTACACGCAAAAATGTCAAACATCTACGTGATATTTTATGATTGTTCAGAGCATGCTTTGGATTATGAGTCAATATTGGTAAGTATAATATTTTTTCTCGAACTCTGTTTCTAATAGGAAGAAAACACATTTAGGAAATATTTTGGGCTTCAACATTGAAACATTTATGTCTACTTATCTTGGTATGTCTCTCGGTGCTAAAACCTCTTGGAACTCAATAATCTCTAAAATGAAGAGAAATTACATATTTGGAAGAGCAAGATGATTTGAAAGGGGTCGGTTGGTCCTCATCAAGAGTGCATTGGCTTCTATGCTCACTTTTATGATATATTTGTTTCTTATATGCAAAATTTTTTGGAGATCCTATAAGTCCTCTTTTGGACATTTGATGAGTTGAGCTACAGTGAAGAGTTTTAAGGATCAAGGGGCTTGGGAATTAGGGATTTTGATTCATTTAACAAAGCTCTTTTGTTAAAATGATGCAACAAATTTTTTTCGTAGCCTAACTGTTTATAGACTGATAGTATAAGATACAAATATGGAAATAATTGGTCTGGATGGTTCACCAAATTTAGCCTCCAACTAGCTGGATGTAGCATTTGGAGAGACATTTATACTATGTGCAAGTTTTTTTGTGGGCAGTGCATATTCTCGTTAAACGATGACTTATCGATTAGTTTCTAGGATGATATTCGGTGTAGTGTCAAAAGTCTTACATTGTCATTCTCAACCCTTGCTTCAACCACGATATGTAGAAATGATTCGGTCAAGGACATGTTTGATCAATGTTCAAATAATTTCGCGAGTAAAATTAGATATATGAGAAGACTTAATGATAAAGAGATAACAATGAATGGACGAATGTTACTCTTAATAGGTCGCAAGGTGATGCTTGCTATTTCTCATGACATCTCACGTTGTGACATTATAATTTTTTTTTTCAAAAATCTCATTTTTTGGATAGAGTGTTATACATGAAGAGATCTTGACTGATTATAGATGTATGAAAAAATTATGCATAATAACTTGTCGTTGTGTGTTGAAAAAGAAGTGGAGACGATACCTCACTTGTTTTTGCATTGTAAATGAGTGACTGTGATTTAGAGCCTACTTTGGAACATGATTAATATTAAGTGGGTGATGCCCGAGTCAATCGTCGATTATTGAGATATTTGGATAGAAATTGTGAGCTCGATTGGATTGAGTTGATGAGTCTCTATCCCGATTATTTTTCGGCGGACAACTTGACTCGAAAGGAAAGTAGAACGTTCAGTTATCGAGGTCAACCAATGCGTTTACTCCAGAACGCTATTATTATGACGATAGGGGAGATCTCGTTTGGAAAACCGGTGGAGGCGATTAGTGAGCTAATTGATTATCTTGAAGATCTCCGATCTCGTTAATGTTTTGTTTTGTTCGTTGATAAACATTTTTTATTTTCATTGTTACGCTTAAATGATTAATCTCGTTGTGTTTTGAATATGTTTTGAATGTGTTTAAGAACTATGTAAACACTCATGTTTTTTATTGTTTTATCGTTATGTTTAAACAACTATCATTTATATCATATTGCTTTTAGTTTTTTTTTCTTCTTTTGATAAATATTTTAAACGGTTTAATAACATCCTCATTTTTTATAATCTTTAAACAATAATAAAATAAAACAACATTAAAATTCACAATATGACTTAATTCAATAATAAAACCGACATTTATTTTGTAGATTAATTATTATTTGGTATAACTACAAATGTATTTAAAAAAAATTAAAATTTATTTTTAACATTTAATATAAAACCATTAAATTTTTTTAATATAAAATATGCAAAAAGTTGTCAAATTCCATTATTGTGCTAAAAAAAAACTTTTAAAATTATACATTATTACTAAATTTATTTTTTTGTCACATTAATATTTCACCTACCATAAAAAAAAAAATAAAAATACTTGGAAAAAAAAATAATATTATACTATAAAATGAATGCTATTGTCCAAATCGTAAGTCCCTGACCCGGACCTGACCCGAATCGTAAGTCCAAATATAGAACGCAAGAAAAGAAACTGGAACTCGAAAATGAAAGCAATGTCGATATAAGACAGAGAAGAATAAGATATTTAGATCTCTGCGTTATGCGAAAGGAGTTTCATAGATCTGATCTCAACTGCTGCTTCGATTTTGAATTTAGGTATGTATTCAATCTCTCACTACGAAATCTTAGAAATCATAATCGTTACCTACACTGTTGATTTACCGAAATTGTTTCAGATCTTATTCCGGCATGGTTTTTAGTTCATCTAAGCTAGATCTAGGTCTTCGATTTGATAAATGTGCAAAGTATTTTTTCATAATTGTACAAACACTGAGATCCAAATGATCATTTGCAAATTAGCGTCTATGTGTTTGTATTGACTTAATCTGTTTATGCAGCTGCAAGATACGGTGATTGTTGTGGAAGTGATATTTGAATACTGATCCAGTGAAAATGGTAAAGAAAATCCTCACTTATTAGTTACAATGAATCGAAATTCTGTGTGGAATTTTATTTGTATATTTCTTATGTGATTGACCAGTTTGTTCCGTTTGTATGTCTCTAATATGTATGTTTTGTAAATCAGGTTGTCCTTGCGGCTTCTATCATTAGTAAATCTGGAAAAGGTGCATTCTCTTCCTCTTTATGTAGTGATGTATTTTGCATCAATATGTATATTTTTACAGATTGTTCTAATTTGGCTATGGAAGTTTCTTGGTACTTTGATTTTCTGAAATGCTGATATTAGGTTAACAGTAATTTTAAAGATAGCTTGATTGTGTACTACTTGTATATTATCAAATAAGTTTGCCACCATATATATAATTTTTTCACTGTTTTTGTTTATTGTTGTCTTCCTTCCCAGTGAATCTATCTTTATCTAAAGTTAATCTGAATCATAATGTTCAAAGAGCTTACGTGGTTTAAACACTTGACCACCATTTTTTTGCAGCACTTGTTTCCAGACAATTTGTGGATATGTCTCGCATAAGAATAGAAGGGCTTCTTGCAGCTTTTCCCAAGCTTGTTGGTATAGGGAAGCAACATACATATATTGAGACTGAAAATGTACGCTATGTCTACCAGCCAATAGAAGCTTTATATTTACTGCTTATAACCAACAAACAAAGCAACATTCTTGAAGATCTGGAGACACTTCGGCTGCTATCCAAATTAGTATCCTGTGACTTTTAGTCTATTTTTTCCTCTCTTTCTAAGTCGTTAAGATGCTAGTTCATATGGTTTTATATGATTGCATTAGTTAGTTAGTTAAACGTATGACTTGATTACATTATTTTTCATCAGAGAGATGCGGAGCTTGTTGATGTAGGGTTATTTTGAAATAATGTAGGTTATTTGGAAAATCTTGTTTGATGAAAAAAATGAAATGGATTATTGGGGTTAAATGACTAAAATATTCTTTGTGTTAAATATTTTAAAATGTTAATAAAAAATAAAGGGTATTTTTGGCTTAGCTCCTTTTTGAACTACAGATCTCTAGTAATGAGACTTTGAGATAGTAAATTTCAAGAAAATGCCTTTGAATATATTCCTTAACAAAGCTCAGGTACCTGAATATGCTGTTTCTTTGGATGAAGAAGGCATTTGTAAGACAGCTTTTGATCTAATCTTTGCTTTTGATGAAGTCATTTCCCTTGGGTTCAAGGAAAATGTGACAGTTGCACAAGTTAAGCAGTATTGTGAAATGGAGAGTCATGAAGAGAGATTGCACAAATTAGTAATGCAAAATAAGATCAATGAGACTAAAGATATTATGAAGAAGAAAGCAAGTGAGATTGACAAAAGCAAGGTAAACTTATTATAAAGATATTTTTCTGCCCTACATTTATTTATTTATATATTTTAGTATATGTTGAATTTGTGTGTTTATTTACATGTTGCTGTGTTTGCAGATTGAAAAGAATAGGGGTGATAAAGGAGGGTTTATGTCCTTACAGTCAATGGGCTCAGGTAAACTTGATACTGGCTTTGGTAATGAAATGAGCAGACCTAGCACCGGAAGTGGCTTTGGAAGTGGTTCTGGTTTTGGATTGGGGGTAGACGTTGACTCACTTTCTACCAAGTCTAAAGGTTTGTTATAATTATATTTTCGAAACTGGGGTCTTGTTTGATGAAGGCTTATCTGGATTGCATCCAAATAATCCCTTATCCTATTATCCATCAAATCATCAACTGAAATACTTAAATACCCTTTATTTTTTTCATAACATTTTAAAATATTATATAGAAAGATATTTTAGTCATTTAACCTAAATAACTCCAAATAATCCACTTTTTCGTTAAACAAGGCTTTTCAATTTCCAAAAAAAATTGTTCTTTCTTCAGGTGAATTTGATGAAAAATATTTAAATGTTTTTCCATTATATAATATTAAATGATCCCTTGCTTATTGTTGAATCCTATCTATGAAGGAGTTCTCATGTATAAACCACTAATAGAGCCTATTTGGAAACTAGTATTTTTTTCATATTCTATATCACACAAGATTCCATTCGAAAATCATTAAAGTTAAAATTGAAAATATATATTTTTATCTTGATCTAGATTATTGTGTAGTTTTTTTTTTGCTTAATATGGTATATAATTTTTTTATGATCATGATAAGATTATGATATTAGATCATTGTGATTTCTCACAAATATAGATTTTCATTTCACAATCTAATGTAGAAAAAAAGAAAAAGAAGAAGTTGATAACAAATAAATCATATATGTTAACCTCAGTATGGTTTATAATTTTTGTAGGAATTATGCAGTTTGACTGAATAAAATTGAGATTTTTGTTTGTGTTGAATTAGGTCGTCCTTCTGCATCAGCTACTGCTCCTCCAAAAGGTCTGGGCATGCAGCTAGGAAAAACACAAAAGGCAAACCAATTTCTGCAATCTTTGAGAGCTGAAGGTGAAGTTATTCTTGATGATGTGCGTCCAACTGTTGGTCCAGCGAAGTCAGCTGCTCCTCTACCAACTGATCCTATCACATTGTCTGTGGAAGAGAAGCTTAGTGTTACTCTGAAGCGAGACGGTGGCCTGAGTAACTTTGATGTTCAGGGTACTTTGTCTCTACAGATTCTTAACCAAGACGATGGTCATATCCAAGTTCAGGTTTGTTTATGTTTTTGTCTCTCTCTTTTTCTTTGAATGTTCACTTGCCTCTGATAATCTAATGCAAGAATGTTTGAGTATTTTCTTAACCATTTCAGCCGCAATGTAGCTCAAGTGATAGGAGTCTGGTTTGACATAGGGTTATTTGAAAATGTTAGTTTTTAGAGAGCCTCATCAACATCTTTTGAAATTTCAGTGACTATATCCATAGAAAAAAAAACATGTTTGATGAAAAAGTAGATTATTTGATGTAGGGTTATTTGAAAATGTTAGTTTTTAGAGAGCCTCATCATATCTTTTGGAATTTCAGTGGCTATTTTCATAGAAAAAAATCTTGTTGGATGAAAAAATAGATTATTTGACTAAAATGTTCTTTATATTTAATATTTAAAAATTGAAAATAAGGGTATTTTGAACCAACTAGGGTAGTTTAAGTGGAAAGAATCGGTGCCTAGGAGACTAAATGTCATGAGTTTGATTCCCACTTAGAACGCTTTAAGTTGAAGTGGGGTCATGACCGTGGGGGATCGCGCTAGCTTCCTAAATTCAGAAAAAAGAAAGAAATGGTATTTTGGTCGATGATTTAAATGATTTAATGAATGAAGTGATTGATGATGGGAGAAAAGATTATTTATGTTAAATCCAAATTACCCTCCATCAAACAAGCCTAGGAGACTTGAGGTTCGATTTTCACTTAAAATACTTTGATTAAAGTTGGAGTAAAGTTGTGAGACGATGTAGGCACTTCCAAGGAAAAAAACTGATCTCAAAAGTAGTTTGTTTGATATTGGGTTATTCAAAAAAAAACTTTATCACATTGTCCATCCTTTCAACCGTTAAATTACTTAATTCATCAATCAAATCACTAAAATATCCTTACTTTATATTTTATTTATAAATTTAAATACAAAACGATATTTTGTTAACCCAAATTATCCAAAAATACCACTTTTTCATCAAACAAGATTTTGATTTCATAACCTTCAAATAACTCCACACCAAACAAGCTCAAATAACGAGAATGTTGAATATTTTATATCTTTGCTTTTGTTTATTTCAGATAGAGAGTGGGGGAAATCCAGGAATCCTCTTCAAAACCCATCCTAATGTTAATAAAGAATTGTTTTCGAACGAGAACATTTTGGGCCTTAAAGATCCAAACAGACCGTTTCCTTCTGGTCAATCTGGCGATGGTGTCGGTTTATTGAAGTGGAGAATGCAAAGTGTTGATGAATCTGCCGTGCCATTAAGCAGTGAGTTTGTATTATATTGACAAAGCTTCACTTTTTTTTCCTCTTATGGATTTTTTTGTGTGTCATCAGTTAATTGCTGGCCCTCGGTTTCTGGAAATGAAACCTTTGTGAATATTGAGTATGAAGCTTCGTCAATGTTTGATCTGCAAAATGTTGTGATATCTGTTCCTCTTCCAGCTCTTAGGGAAGCTCCCAATGTGAGTCAGATTGATGGTGATTGGAGGTAATTTCTCTAAGTTAGTTTGATATTTTATATAGTCTGCTTTTAATGTTATAATTTCCATTAAAGAGCTTAGAACAAGCATTCTTACAATCTTAGGGGTATGATATCTTTCCAATTCATCTCGTAATAAAATAGTTACATGATATTTAAAACATTGATCTTCTAAAAAGGACCTGGTTAATTAGCCTTATAGAATATAGTCATTGCATATATCCCGTGCACCTTATAGAATAACTCATGACATTTTCACAATTAATCTGCTTATTAAGTAGACTAAATTTCTTGATTCGACCTTTATGATACAAATTAAGAGTCTCATATTTGATGTAGGGTTATTTTTTAAATAATCTGGTCTCATCTTTAATGTTTTCTTGACAGGTTTGATTCCAGAAATTCTGTCCTGGAATGGACCATACTTCTTATTGATAATTCTAACCGCAGGTTAGTAACAAACAATATGAAGTTAGTTCTTGTTCAATTCCATTTTTTTTCTAACAATTTTTTTTTTTTTGCAGTGGATCCTTGGAATTTGTTGTCCCTCCAGCAGACACATCTGTCTTTTTTCCCATCTCTGTCCGATTCACAGCTGTCAACACCTTCAGTGAAATAAAGGTTTTTACGCGACTCTCTATTTGTCAATACAATTTTTCCAAACCATTAATACCATGTTGCTAATTTGGAAATACATTTTTGAAAAAGTGAGTACATTTGGAAATACTTTATGCTGTTGGATTTATATCTGAATTTGGTCGAGAAAACTCAATAAATTTTCTTGGAAACACTTTTCTTTATTTTGTTAGACATATATTCATAATTTAGTTAACGTTTTCTTATTCAACTCCAGATTCAGCTCCAGTTACTTAAGGCTTGTTAGATTTGAGTTTTTTTTATCTGGTATGAAATTTGCAGGTTGTGAGTGTGATACCATTGAAAGGTGGAGCAGCACCACCAAAGTATACTCAAAGAACAATTCTCTCAACAGAGACTTATCAGGTAGTGTGAACAATATGTTCCAATTCTGAAATTATTATTATTATTACTATTAATATGCAAATGGAGCCTTTTTTTTCATTTCAATGGTTGAGATAAGCCGACGATTTTGGTGGATTCTTAAAATTTGAATATCGGAATCTCGCAATTTTAATATTGTGATGAAAGTGAATGGACATTTTTTGTAATTGATTTGAGTTATTACTGTTAGACTGAAATTGAAATATAAGGAAAGAAACACACTATAGTTCTTCATCTTATTTGTTGAGTTCAATAAGCTTATTATACTGAAATAAAACATTACCATAAATGAAAAATGTGTTATCATTACCAAAGCACATACACCTTAGGATAATTTAATTATTTCTTATCTAATTTAATATATTATTACATAAAATTTCATATTATATCTCCTTTTATGTAATTCAAAGTTATATTGTTCACTTACAAGAAATTTAGACTAGATGACTTATGTTAAGGTTAAAGGTTTATTGAATTTGCTTATCCAAAAATTGAAGGAGAAACTTGCATTAGTATAAATTGTTAAAAATTTATTCATATATATCTTTCTCTATTCTCTTATTTTTTTAAATCCATTTATAATATATTTATACTTTTTTTTTAAAATATAAACAAATTTTATATTCCCATTAAAAATGTGTAATTTTATATTTATAAATTATTTGATTTGAATTAATTGGAGTTTTAAATATTATTTCATTGAATATTATAAAAATATTTGAAAAAATTAATAACAACTAATTCTTAGTATTGAAATTAAAATTCATCACAATTTAAATAAAATCATCAAGAAAATTGCCACATTAATTATTAATTATTAAGTTGAAATTTATTTTATTATCTTCTCTTATTAATTATTTTTTAAAATTTATTAACCATTTATTTTTTATTACTTAGTTTATAAATTATATATAAATAATTTTAAATTATACATGTAAATTATTATTAATATTTATATACACATAATTTATATAATTTTAAAATATATTTATTAATTTATAAAATTTATAATTAGAAAAAATATTATATATGAAATTATATAATTTTAAAAAGTATTTATTATTTATGCAATTTAATTTTGTGTAAAATATATATAAAGTTATAAACTCATTCTAATAATAAAAAAATTAAAAATTTGAATACCAATTTCACAAAGTATATAAAGAAAACACAATAAACACAAATGTATTAAAAGTAAATAAATAAATAAATAAATAAATAAATAAATAAATATATATATATATATATATATATATATATATATATATAATAGTTAACACTATAATAAATAAGTGAAAAATTAAATAAGCTAATTTTTAATATTACATATATTTATATAAACTTATCATGCTTAATAAATTTAAATGAGCCGGTAATATAAGTACATACATTTAAATAATAAAAAAATTCATAAATTTAAATTAGGCTCTATTATTTAGTTATATTCTATCCAGACTTTATATTCGATTACATATTCGGGAGATTAAATGGATCACTTGCTCAGATAATAATTTTTTGAATGTCCAACTATATTCAACAAGTTTGTAAATTAATTTTAATCAACTTTTTTATTAATCAAGTAGAATTAACTACAAAATTCAAACATAATAATATTTTTGAACAAGTTTTAATAAAGACAGAAAGATTGTGTAGGTAAATTTGTACAAAATTTTGTGTATCACAATATTAATTTAATGCATTGTATCAAATTCGTTCAATTATTTGAATAAACTATATATCTTATCTTAATATATTAGTTTTATTATATACAAATCTAATATTCAATTAATTGATTTGTTTTTGTTCGAATTGGGTTACTATAACTATTGAACAATTTAAATCGGTATAAATGCTTTTAGGTACACACAATTTTTTTTTTTTTTTTTACTTTAATATGAATATAAATGATTTTTGTAAAATAAGTTATTTTTAGTAGATGAGACTAAACAATATGAGAGTTTAACTTATGCAACATTAATATAATGTTCTCTAAGTTTGTAATATCATAGTTATTTTAAATTGAAATCATTGTTAAAATGTAATAATATATATATATATATATATATATATATTAAATTTAACTCATTTTTTTAAATCTATATTTATTAGTACGATTCTCCTTTTTTTTGTTAATGGATGTAAAGACTCAAATTCATAATCATTTAAATGTAAATTTTTATATTTACTATTGATTTATGAATTTTTAAAATAAATTCTCAAATTTATATATACACATACTAATACTAATAATTATAATTTAAATCAAACAAAATAAATAAATACAAAAACCAATAACTCAACAAACAAACCCTGATAATGAACTAGAAACAAAAGTCCACAAAATATTAAAACTAAAACATATTTTTTTTTAGAAATTTGACACCACTACATAAGTCAATTAATATGATATTTTTAATTAGGACCTGTAACACTTAAACCATCATAGATATTTAGAATAAACATATAAACAAAATATGGACAACATCCAAGCAAAAATAAATCGGAAAAAAACAAAATAGAATTGTTACAAAATCTTCTATATATATTTTTTTGAATTAAAGAGAACTAGCATGACACTCACAGTCATGACCTCCCGTTTCAACACAAAGCGCTTCTAGATAAAATTAAACCCGTGATCTTTAAGACGATATTTACCATTGAACTACCTTCCTGGGTAGAGAGGAGACTTGTGTTTCGCCACGCACCCTTACATCCAAACTTTAAACCACTGCTAAACAAAATAAATAAAAAATCTTCCATATATAAACAGAATAAACCTCATATCAAATGTAATTTACCTTAATTGTGCAAACTAATATAATTTCCAACTAATGAACTTTTATGATGAGAGGTTAAAATCTATACTTGAATTGTATTTTGTGTAATCTTAATAAATCTTAATATGCAAAAGATTTACTTAAATGAATAAAATTAGTAAATTTCATATTTGAATTTGAAGTTGAAATTGTGTTTGAACTAAAAAAAAAATCTAAATTTATTTAAATATAATTTCTTTTTGTCAAATATGTTATTCTATATTAATTTAGATAAGACAATTTTATCAAATATATTATAATTATAAATATATTAACAAGTTTATTAATATCTTTTCACTAAAATTCAACTTTAACTACTGTTTTTAGTGTTTTAGTAATAAATAAAATCTTTATATTTGAAGATTAAAAAAAGAAAAAAAAATCTTTTGACTTCTTAGACAACACGTAATATAATCTGGCATACTCATAATCTGGATAAAATCCAAAAAAACATATATATAAGTTTCACTTTTTATACTTATATTTATTTCCCTTTTTTTCATCAGTCTTTAACAAGTTTTTAATACTCTTAGACTAAAAATCTGAATTTTCAGTGTTGAATTAAATGGATATTAATGAATTATGAATTATAAAACAAATCAAAATATATAAATTTTAAATATATCTAAGATTATTATATAAAATAGAGAATTATGTCAAAAAAAAGTATTTATAAAACTACTTTAATTTAGAATAAAACTGTATTTCTTTGTTGTTTTAAATTTTTACTATGATATTGAATTAAGTCATTTATATCCTGTTTAGTTAATTTTATTTGTACTTTATCAAATTAATATAGATTATAATCTAACTAATTAAATTATTTTAAGTAACACTCATAAAATAAACATAATTTTTCCAATTAAAATATCTTAAATTGAATTCTGTGTCATTCTTGCCTCCTATATTAAAAATAAAAATAATTCAAATAAATTAAATTAAGGAATAATTAAGTTCTATTGTCAAATATTCACTTAAAACAAACACTTATTATTACACTCTTCACTTAATTATTACCTTTTTTTAACTAGATATTCTTTCTCATTTAGAAACATAAGATCTTTGTTCTCTTATCTATAATAATTTTTTCAATGTTTTTTTTAATTAAATAACATAACCCACCATTATAATTCCTTTTAAATCATAATATTCTTAGTGAAAATTAAAGACAAAACATTTAAATTCTTAAATAAAACTATTTTTACTTTTCAATAAGTGGGATGGATTATGTATTAATTGAAAAAAAAAAGTATTTTTTTGGGATTATTTTTGCATAAACCTAAAGGGGGGTTAATATGTAATTTACCTTAAAGTGATTCCAAACAATCCCTTAAATAGAAGAGTGATTAAATATATATATACTAACAATTCTATTAGCATAAACCATTTACTATCTTCATATTTAAATAAAGAATGGAAAAGGAAAATAAAATCACCATTCAATCAAAATCTAATCGTTTGCCAATAACAATTGTTCAGGAAGAACCAGAAGACCGACTAAAGAATCATGATTCAATTTCTACTGTTGTCAAATTCAAATCGGCAGTCAAGAAGACGTTTTGTTTGGGAAGAACTTCTTCTTTCGGCGATGGGTATAGAAGAATCGAAGATCAATTGATCGTCGATCCTCCTATACTTACCGCCGATAATGGAACCGTAGCCGCTGCTGGGAAGAATAAGCAACGGACGAAAGCCAAAACTATTATAAAGGCATGTAAGCGATTTCTACATCTTTAGTATTTTTCATTCAAAATAAATTATATATTTATATATTATTATTGTTAAACTTTAATTCATAAATAAATCAGATGTAATCTTCACAAAAAAAAAAAAGAAAAAAAAAGTAGATTTGGTAAATTTTCATTTTCATAATTTGTTTTTCATAATATGATCAATCTCAATTGTTTGTTTGTAATTTATTGACATATATATTATTCAATTACATTTTTTTTTGTTATCTGTATTACATTCGAAAATTAGATTATTTAAAACTGATTAAGATAGTTAAGTCCTAGAAATCAAATTTTTTGTTGTATCACAAATCTTTACTAAGATTGTCTTAACTGAAACTAGAAAAGTTTCCAAAATTTATTAAAAAAAATAAATTAGTGGAAATTTAACTTAATTAATGACGTTTTTATATTTATTAAACTAATGTGTATTTGTCAATTATATTAGGAAAAGAGAGAAAATATTGAAAAAAATATACATATAACCCTGATGACTTAAAATAGAATTTAGAAACGACTCTCAGTTTGGAGCTGAAGTTGAATCTGTGTCGAGAAATTGAGAAATAATTTTTAGATAAATTTCTAGTTAACTGAAAACGATTTTTTAATTTATAAAATTTATTTTAATTTATAAATTTATTTATTATATTATTTATATTTTTTAATTAAAAATATTAATATTTAATTATAATTATACCACTAAAATAATTTTTCATCGAGATTTTAAGTACTAATTAATAATATTAAATAATTAGATCGCCTAAATTCAATTCGATAATGAATCACTAATTGAAATAAATAAGTCTCGTCATTATTTCTTTTAAAAAATCGTCTACACATCCTGTTCGCCATTTTGCTCTAAAAGACCTAATGAAATGATTCTCACCGCTTTAGTTTCACGAGCATAATCTTCGATCTCTTTGTTTACCAAACTTATAAATAATTTTAAATGTTTAATCTTTCAGATTAAATTAATACAAATATATTTAAGAATATCTTTTAGTTTAAATATTTACATTATTATTTTTAAAATAAACTTTTTAAGTAATTATTTGTTATTATTATTTAATATATTCATAATAAGAAGATAATTTATACTAATATTTCTATAATTATTTTAAATCAGACTCACAATTAGTTAGAATTTATACTAAATCACCACAATTATCTAAAATTATACCATTTTTTATATTTTAAAATTATCCTAATTTAAAATATATATGTATTGAATTATCAAATATAAAACTAAATTAAACTTGTTTGGCTGAGTTTAAAAAAAAATCTAAACAAACTAATTTTTTTTATCTGTTTTATAATTAATTACATCATTTAATTCTTTAATCAAAACATTAAAATATTCTATATTTAAAAAAAATTAAGATGATATATTATTAACTTTAAAGTTTTTTATATAAAAAAAATCAAAATTTCATAATTAATACCAACTAGAATGTTTAAAATAAATCTAATTTATCTAAATATTCCAAACAGAACAAATCCTAAACTAATATGATATATAAACGTTTCCAAAAATGGTTTTTGATTTGGACCTAGTTTTCAAATAGTTTGTTTTTTCTTAAAAGTAAAATAAAATAAAAATACTCCAGTGTGATATTAAAACATAAATAATTAAATTTATAAAATAATAATTTAAATATAACCCAAAACATGTCGAAATAAGAATAGTCTTTAATAGGAGGAATAAGATCGAGTGTTACTCAAATTTCCTCTTTCAGCCTAGTGTCAATAAGAGATGAATATTCCTAGTCTCTTTTAGATGTTTTGAGTTTGAGTTCGTCTTACAACATGTTCTGCAACTGATTAAATGGTTAATTGTTTGCAGACTATGTATTTAACCTCTTATAACTATATTTTTTTTTAAAGTGTTTTAAATTTAAACAGGAGCCATAATTGTGTGAAATGTCATGCAAATTCTTTTTTATTTTAAAAAAAACAAGTGTTACTCAATAACCAAAAAATATATATATATATATATATTACCATTTATTTTATTTATTATTATTAATTTCTATTTTCGAAGCAAAGAAATACCATTTTAAAATAAAACCCACAAACTTTCCCCCCAAAAATGACAATTTAAATCATTAAAAACAATGTTATAAATAAACAAATATATAAAAAAGTGAAATAAGAGATTGACTAATATAATATATAAAGAAACAAGATTCACTCTGAAAAGCTATTCTATCAGGATTAATAAAAATATATAAATTTATTTTTTAAATATATAATAATTTTTCTAAAGTGGTTAGAAATTATCGGGTTAATGCATGAGATTAATTTGGATCTTTGTAAGGATAAAAATAGATAGGCCGTATGGGTCAAACCATGGGTATGTATAAAAAAACGGATAAAACAATTTTTTATTCTTTTTATTCTTTAATTCTCTAACTAATAAATTATTCTGTCTCTTCTTTAATTCTCTAATTAATAAATTAAATATATAATAACTTTAACCATATAAAAATTAATAAATTTTATAAATACAATTTTAACTATATATTTAACAAAAAAAAAAAATCTCTAACTTGAATGAAATTTTTAATCAACCTCTATTGCAAGAATTAATAAATTTTAAGTATAAAAAATTATATTAAAATAATAAATATTTATTATATATTTAAAAAAAAATATAAATACATATATTTAAATAATTAATAATATAAGAAGTTAAATATCTACAAATTAAATATATAATTATATAAATAATAATAATTTGTTTTTAATATGTTTTAATCCCTTCCTCTCCATTCCATCTCTTTCTCATTCTCTCCATTTTTTATTTCTGATTTTCGAACCGTTCGTCTTCATTCTTTCGCGACTTCGACTTTCTTCTTCCTTATGCGACTTCGGACTTCGGTGATTTTTTCTTCCTTCTCCCGTAACTTTGGACTTTAGCGATTTATTATTTCTTTTGAGCTTCGAATATACTAAGCACTAAAATCAATGACAAACAACAATGTTAGCGAACAACTAAAACCCTAAACTCATAAGATAATTGAGTTTTTTAAAAAAGACAAATTTATTTATTTTGCGATTTCAGACGAGTCTCTTGGTAATTAAGGTGTTTATAAGTTTTTAGAAACTATTATAGATGAATTTAGAAAAAAATATCAATAACAGTTATAGAAGAAACATAACAAATCTTAATGCTCTTGCTTTGCAAGAACAAATTCTGCCTGTTATTTATAGGTTGATTGTTTTTTGGATAAGGCTGCAACCATGTTATTCATAGGTTTATTATTAATATGATTGTTATTCATATGTTGATTATTCACAAATTGATTGTTTCACAGGCTACTTAAAATCTTCCCGAATAAATGGTCCTGAAAATGGTCATGTTCAGAAATAAATGGTCCTGAAAATGGTCATGTTCGGGAATAAATGATCCTAAAAATGGTCATGTTCGGGAATAAATGGTCCCAAACATGGTCATGTTCAGGAATAAATCGTCCCGAACGGTCATGTTTGGGAAGAAATGATCTTGAATATGACCATGTTCAGGACCATTTATTTCACCTCAGTTTATCAGACATTACACCTCAAGTTTAAAAATAACATTACAGTTTAGATAATACAATTTAGTTGATCAGACATTATACTTTAGTTTTAAAAATAATGTTAAAATTTAGATAATACACTTCACTTTAAAAAGAATATTACAGTTCATACATTAAAGTTAAAGTTAAAAATAATATTACATTTCATACATTATACTTCAGTTTTAAAAATAACATTACAGTTTAGACAATACAGTTTATTAGATATTACACTTTAATTTTAAAAATAACGTTAAAAGTTTAGACATTACAGTTTAATTTAAAAATACTACATGTTAACATCTTCTTCACGATGTTCGTCTTCTTCGCGGTAGTCGTCTTCTTCACAGTGGTTTTCTTCTTGATGGTCTTCAAAGCTCGTACTTTTGAGCTCTTGTCGATAGAAGAAGCCTATGATTTAGTCTGATTATGATTTGATCAAAGCAGAATAAAGCGCGCTATATATATTTTTCTCTCTCTTCCACCATGGCTTTTTTTCCACGGTGGCTGCTAGATGGGAGGTCGCTGGGGAGTCGCTGCCCCATTCCTCATATATTATATATAATATATTGAGAAAAATTAGGCTAAGAAATTTAATTATTTTATTATATATAATGTTATATATATCATTATTAACAAAAAAAAAATATTTTTATTTAATATTAGGATAAGCAATATAATTATTTTTATTATATTTTTTTGGTATGAGTATGAAAATTTTATATAATATATATAGTTATTCAAAATGTAACTAACAAAATATATATACGTACACAAAATTATAAAAAGATTTGAACAATCATAAGTGGTTTAGAGGTTAAATTATTAACATTTCATACTTAAGACTAGGGTTCGAATCCCTTTAAAAGTAATTATTAATGGCGCAAACATTGGTGAGAAACCTAAGGGTTCGTCCATTAAGGGCTTGTCGGTTTGAGTAACGCAAAAATTGGTGTTAAAACCTAATGGTTCATCCACGGAGGGTGATTTAGGGCCTAAGATCATGTCAAAATGTATAATCGAATGTTGGGAATGTTGGCTTTACTAATGCAAATATTGGTGAGAAAACCTAAGGGTTCGTCGACGGAGAGTGATTTAGGGCCTAAGATCATGCCGAAATGTGTAATCTAATGTTTAAGAATGCACCCTTGAAAACCGCAAAATTCTTCCACGAAGGATGCATTATAGCCAAAGATGTTCAAAACTGTTAAGAATTTTTAATAAATACTACGTAAATTCATATGGAATACACACAGAAAAGATAAAAATAAAATAAATTCAATAAAAAAATTACAATCATTTTAAAATATGTATTCATCGTCTCATATACATAATAAATAATAAATAAATTTTTAATTAGAATAAATTTTAATCAGAATAATATATATATATATATATATATATATATATATATATATATATATATATAAAATAAAAATAAAAATTATTTTATTAATAAATTTATATAATATATTGAGAAACATTATGATACTAATTTTTATTATTTTTATTATATATAATGTTATATATATATATATATCATTATTAACGGAAATATTTTTATTTAATATTATGATAAGAACTTATAAAATATATATACATACACAAAATTATAAAATTATTATAACAATCATAAATGGTTTAGCGGTTAATGTGTTAACATTATACTTAATATTATGTTTCAAATCTCTATAAAAGTAATTATTATATGTGGGTGTGCGAAGTTTGATAGATGAAGCGATAACGAGAGTTTCGACTTGAGTAACGCGAACATTGGTGATAAAACATAAAGGTTCATCGACGAAGGGTGATTCAAGGCCTAAGTTAATGTCGAAAGGTAAAACCGAATGTTGGGAATGTCAGCTTGAGTAAAACAAATATTGGTGGGAAAACCTAAGGGTTCGTTTACAAAGAGTTTTTCATGGTCTAAGATTATGTTAAAAGGTGTAATTGAATATTTAAGAATATACCCTTATAAGACCGTAAAGTTTTTTCATAGAGGGTGAGTCAAAGCCAAAGATCATGTCAAAAGGTGTAGTCGAATGCTTAAGTATGGTGGAAATTGAAAATATTTAGGGTTAATAATTATTATCGCTCTCCCGTAGCTTAACACGTGTTTGGACGACACGTGGTAATACATGGTATATCGCGGGGTGACTCAATGTTCAATGCGTTTCAACTTTAATTTGCGTGTTAGACAATATTTATTTTAAAATATAATATTATTTTAAAAGATTTCTTGAAAATACCTGGGAAAATATTATTTCTTAAAATATCAAACATAACTAATTTAAAAGATTATTTATTTGAAAATAGAGTCGCCAATTGATTTTTAAAAAATCAATAAAAAAGTATATGTGTACAAACGTATTTTATACTAGAATTATACTATAAGGAGTTCGACTTTTGGTTACGCTCGGGAAATGACTTTCACGCATTATCCTTTACGCCCGTCAAAAGACACTTTTATTTTATTAAAACGAAGTCTAGCTTTGATAAGATTTTTTTTCCAATTATTAGTCGGGGCCTTAAATAAAGATATGTTTAGATTACGTAAATAATTGTACAAAATTATTTAAAAGGGCATACCTGCGATTGCGTTAATATAAAACTAAGTAAAAACCCTGAATATTAGAAAAGTGTTATAATTCAAAAATAAATTCCAAACGGGGCCTTAGCCAAAATATTTGTTCATGAAATATCCCAAAAATATTTTAATATCATATTTTGACCTTTTAGGATAATTTGAAAATGGATTGGATTCAAAAATTAGAAAAGTAAATTTGGATTTTGAAAAGTGGAAACTTATAGGCCTTAGCAAAGTCCTAGGGTTTGAGTCCAGTTTTGCCGATCTAGGCTCGGACGAGCTTGGTCTAGACTAGGGAGGTCTAGATCGGGGCTCGGGAATATGGGTCATGTCATCCGAACTCAGAATACTCAATCAAGGGACCGTAGGGCTTGGTCTTGGGGTTTAAGAGGCTCACTCCTAAATTCAGAATATTTAGTCATAGGTTTGGGAGGCTTAGTCCCAGGTTTAGACTTTCTTGGTCGTGAACCTAGGAGACTCGCTCCGAGGTTAGAAACCTCAGACGGTTTCCTCGATCCTTGCTCAAGAACACCAGTCTTGAGTCTCGGTCTTAACTCAAGAACAACGATCTTTAGTCTCGGTCCTTACTCAAGAACTCCGGTCCTTGGTCTCGGTCCGGACCGAAGATCCTCGGTCTTATTTCTCGGTCGTCATTGATGAAGTATTTTTGAATTGGTCAAGAATTGTGTTATACCTTGGGTTATACCTTGTAGTAGAATTAGGTATAAATCTTGAATTATATTGAGATGAGGAGTGAAGAATTGATGAAGGGAGAAAGAACCCTAACTAATAGGGAGAATACAATAAGGAAGAGATAGAATTTCTAACTAAATCATTTCATAACATTTCTAAACAACCAATACTCTATTTATACTACTCTATCAATAACTCTAATATTCTTTCCCCTTGTATCATTACCCTCTCCTTCACTTCGTTCGTCCGCGAACGACAATAGTCAAAGGTTCCGTTGAAACTCTAAAACATCTGGTGGCTCTTCGAACCATATGAATAGACAGAATTGCTTCTTTAGTCTATAGGGTGGTTCTTCAAACCATATAAACTGTCCCACAAGATTTATCAATTGTAGCCCATAAGAACAATTACAAAACTCTACATCAGGTGGTTCTTCAAACCATAATAAGTACTTGCATCTCATCCATTTTTTATGCCATAAAAGTGTCTGAAAATAAGATCCAATGTCTTGTAATTTCTCAAACCACAAAATCTGGACGCAATTTGGACTTGACGCTAAGTATGCTTGAGAAATGGGATCAAACGCCAACATCCGATCTTCAAGGCCCAAAACATCTTCAAACATTTTTTCAATTTCAACTTCTCCCAAGTCACCCCGATAATGATCATCATTTTTAACGTAGGTTGACTTCGTCTTCTCTCGGTCATTGTACACTAGGGAGACTTGCAATTGAATAAACGAAGAACATGAATTATCGTAAACTTCTTCATCAAGATTGAGATTGTCGTGTTTTGTATCATTAGTATGTGGAGTCTCCATTTTTTTTCATAACAAAAGTCATTGAAAGGAGGCTCGTCTTCCACTTTAGAACAATCGTCATCAAAAGAGGTTTCGTTGTTTGGAGTCGAATGTGTCAATGGGAAAGGTGTTTATTGTGACATATCTTTTACAATACCATGTTGCTCGCCATTTTCCAATAACTCATCGGATTTCAATATCAATTTTTCACGTTCGCTTTCCCATTTTTGCCTTGTCATTTCATCATCGACATTCCGTTTCTGTCTTTTAGGTTCATCAACGATCCTCCATGATTTTAACAAGTCGGTTATATGTCGACCTTGTTCCGCGATCAACTCCCATGATTCTGTCTGCACCTTCCTTTACTTATGTTGTGGATTGTCCCTTACACGTAAGCCAAACTCGCGTCGCAATAATTGTTTCATCTCTCTCCACGTCAATCCCTTGCTAAGAGTTTTTATGACCACATGTTCTCTAAGCCATTGTAGTGCTTTTACCCTCAAGTGAGTTGTGGCAAGAGGCACCTCGGCTTCTTCGAGTGTACCGTTAATTTGAAAAATCTTTCAACATCATAAATCTAGTCTTCCACATCTTCGACATCTTCTCCAAAGAATTTGAGAAAATTTATTTTCAAATCGACGAACTTTTCTTTTATGGTCCAGAATTCAATCCAATTCGGTAGCAGGAATATAGTTAAGGATAAGTCAGAAAATGATATAGTTTGATTCAAACAGTAATCAAACCAGCCTTCTGTGCAAGTCAAACCAGCCTTCTGTGCAAGTCAAATAAACATTCTCTCTAGTTCAGTACACTTCCTCCATTAACCCAGGTAAAGATTGTACAATAAGTAATCAAACCAGCCTTCTGTGCAAGTCAAATAAGCCTTCTGTCTAGTTCAGTACACTTTCTCTCTCCTCAGAGATAATTAACCAGTAAAGATGAGATTGCACAGTAACTTCAAATTTGTGATCGTATTTACCTTAGTGGTGATCTAATACCTTCAAACAAACAGGCATGTGCTGTAATCTTTTTCCTTCGTCTTCAGCCTTCGATGAACAAATCAAACTCAGTCTTCCATCCATCGCCCGAAATCGAAAACCGCCAGAACTATCAAAGTCAGTCGTAATGGAGCTTTACGGTTTGTATCCTTACTTATCTCTACAATCTTAATTGTGTTGCCACAGTTTCAAGATCGGAAGTTCAAGTTGCCTGAATATGACGATTTCTTCTGCAAACGAACGTCGTCTTCACTTCTTCTTTTTCACTGACTAGCCGGCAACTCCACACGTAGTCCGATCCATCAACAAGTCCGATCCATTAACAAGTACGATCCATGAACAATAATGATCCAATTCTCCTTTAACTCTTACTGATTTCACTTGTGAACGGTTTCTATGCACGACTAAGGAAATTGAATCACATTCAAGTCTGTTTCAGCTATATACCTCATAGTACACACCATTTTGCCAAGAACGAGCTCTGATACCACTGTTATACCTTGTAGTATAATTATGTATAAATCTTGAATTATATTGAGATGAAGAGTGAAGAATTGGTGAAGGGAGAAAAAACCCTAACTGATAGGGAGAATACAATAACGAAGAGATAGAATTTCTAACTAAATCATTTCATAACATTTCTAAACAACCAATACTCGATTTATACTACTCTATCAATAACCCTAATATTCTTTCCCATTGTATCAAATTGCATATGCTATAACTTTATATATATCATGGAATCATGATCTGTATATTCATATGATTATGGGAAACAAAATCCCTAACCCTAATCTAGATCAATTGATCTTTACAAAGATCAATTTAAAAAAAATAAAATCATTTTTATGTCAAAATTTGGGATCTTTTGAATTAGGTCATTTCAAGACCTAATTCTTGTTCCATTAGCTTTGAAATGATGAACATAGTTGAACACAACTAAAACAAGAACATCATAACAGTTCTGTAACAATTTTTTAAGATAAAATCCAAATTCAATTTTTCAAAATTTTGATTTAATTAAACATGATCGGGATGATGTTATAGTGATCTGGAAATTATTCTAACATGTTTACAAATATGTTTAACAACTAATTGAATAAAAAAAATTCAAGATTAAAACTTAAGAACATGAATTTTAAAAAATCAAAAATTTCAATTCAAATTTTTGTTTTTTTAGTTTAAGGTTGATTTGATCAAATCTCTTTCAACATAAAGTTCATATAACATCTAGAGATTGATTCTAAATAAATAAATCATATGATAGAACCCTTAAGTAGATCAATCCGATCAAACTTTGTAAAAACAAATTTTCAATTACAATTTGAAATCCAACAGATCTGAAAATTTACCAACAGTTAGAGAACACTCCTAGGAGTTGTTGAAAGCTTTTCCAAAGCTTGGATCAAAGTTGTGATCACCGGAGAAGTTTATACAAAAAAATCATTCATGGCCGGATTCTTGAAACTTTGATTTAGGCTATAAGACGAGTTGATTGTTTGATGGATTGAAGTTCTTATACTAGCTTTAGGTCGATTGAGGAGGAAGAATTCAACTTCAATTTTATAATTGAAGTTCTTATCCCTAATTCTATCCTTGATCGTGACAACCTAATTCTAGGGTAAAGTTTCGATCTTAGGTATTGGGTTTATGATAGCGAGGATAAGGCGAGCAAGTGGGAAGAAAAATCAGAGGACAAGATCGACTAACAAAAAATCTAGAGCTTCTGGAAGATCGTCAGAGTTCGTCGCGGCTTGCAGGATTTCACGAAGAAGATGATCAATACAATGCCGTTTTGATCAGTCCACAATGCACCGTTGGCGTTCTGTGGCATTATGTTTGCGTCTGGGTGGTTAGGCTAACAGGCGCCAACGTCCCGTTAGTTTTTTCGTGTGGACCGAGCGCGCACGTGCTCCTTTGCAGTGAGGTGCGTGACTAATTCCTAGGCGCTGTATAAAAATCCAACGTTGATCCAATGACTGATATTCTGGTTGCCTGCAATAATTAAACATAATTTCGGCCACACCATATTATTAGTTTTTTTATAAAAATATTATAAAAAATCGAATTTTAATCTCTTTTTTTTTGCGTTTTTCTTCAAAAATAATTCCACAAAAAATATTTTTAGAAACATAATAAAAATTATGATCATTATTTTTATTTTTGGGTATTTGGGACAATTTATTTAATTGTTTTAAGCCATAAATTATATATAATTTATGCTTAAAATCATAATTAAATAATTTCAACTTCTTATTAGGTTTAATTTGAGTAAAATAAATACAATATTTTAACCTCAAATTATTTTAGAATTTTGTTAGATAAATTAGACCGGTTAAAATAAGAACTTAACAAAAACAAACTTCCTGTGCAGGATCGGTTAAGAACCAGGAACGGTCAAAACTCTAACTGGTCAAGAATCCAACCGGTTAGAAGAAGAAGATGTATCCAAAACTGGAAAACTATCCGGTTAACCTGAAGCTATGAACAACCGGTAGAAATCCTAAACCGAAATGCATCCAACTAGAAAACCGGTGAAGAGACTACTTAGAGAAAGAAGCCAAGAATATTAAACTAAGTACAACTTACAAATCGGTGCAAACAGATAATTTGAGTATCTGTGGAAGATGATACCAAAGGAACAGAATGTAACATTGCCATATCCATACAAGTCCGGTGATACTCTACAGGCTGCAGAAAAGTGTCTGAAGAGATCTTTCTAATCTGGGATAAGTCATAGGTGCAACTCTCCAGGTGTAGGCAACTGTCCAACCGAATAGTTGCTATATTAAGTAAAAGACAAACCTAGCCGGTTTGACCTATGCCTTGGAAGCTTAAACCGCCAGTACTGCAACACTGAACCTCTGCTTAACCAATCAGATTCAAGGAAGAAATGTGACCGTTGGCACATTTCACTTATAAAAGAAGGAGTAAATGCAGTCCTAGTAGTTACAACAACCCAAGTTATAAGTTGCGTTTATCTCTCTAAGATTAAAAAGCTTAAGTGTTCATTTGAAGTAAGATTACAATTTTGGTGAGAATTGTACGAGTGTTTATCGAGCAGCAAATAAGTCTCGATCGGATATTGTGTTTGTGTATTCCTTAGTGAATATCCTTCTCGCGGTTTCGAGAAGAAGGGGTGACGTAGGAGATTTATCTCCGAACATCCATAAAAACCTGTGTCTTTTTCTTTACTTTCTGTCGGCTCTACGCTCTAACCGACTTGCACCGTTCTAACCGATTCACTATATCTTAAACCGACCTCCCAATCTCCAAACCGACCTTGTCCAAAACCTATCTCTATTAATCCCGTGTGTGTTGCTTCAACCTGAAACAAACCACTTCCGCACTTGAACTCGGTTCAAGGGTTTGTGACAGTTTGTGTAGTATTGAAACCCGATGTTAATCTCTAACCGGATTAGCGTCAAACGTTGAGTGAAAGTATTAACTAGCCAGACCCGGTTCCCCAGCCCCGATCTAGATCTTAACAATTGGTATCAGAGTAGTTAGTTTCAATACTCAAGTAACCCGAAGCAAGCAATCATGACTTTCGAGAAGCCTCCAATGCTAGAAGGTGATGATTTCGCCAACTGGAAGATATGCATGCACTTGCACCTAATCACTATGGATGATGAGATGCCGCTCATTTTGTCTGAAGGACCGGTGATAATTGATAAAGATAGAAAGGATTGGACAGCTGAGGATAAGAGGAGAAACAATCTGGACAATCACGCCAGAAAACATATCTTCAACGGTTTGGACAAAAACACCTTCTACAAGGTCAGAGATTGCAAAACCTCAAAGGAAGTATGGGAAACAGTAATTCAACTTCATGAGGGAAATGAAAGAACCAATGAAAACAAGATAATGGTGGCTATCCAGAAGTTTGAAAATATCAAGATGAAGCCAGGAGAAACCATGAGGGAGTACAGTGACCGGTTTACAAATGTAATAAATGAGCTATCAACTCTTGGAAAGAATTATGATAACAAGGAGACTATCATCAAAACTTTAAGATCTCTTCCAAGTGCATGGGACATAAAGACGATGGTGATGAGGGAATCAAACTGCCTAAGCAAGATGAATCTACACGATGTATTCGAAGATCTTAAGGCATATGAGTTTGAAATGAGATCTAGGATCGAAGATGAAGCTTCAGCCTCAACCGCTACTAAGGCATTAGTCACATCCATGGAACCGGTTGCTCCTGCACCGATCAGAACCGCTGAACAGTTCACCGAGGATGCTATGGCAATGCTTGCACAAAAGTTTGGAAGATTCATGAAGAAAAGCCAACCGACAAACAACAACTATAACTACGGTGATAAATCTAATGTTAGATGTTATAACTGCAATTGTTTGGGACATTTCAGGTGGGAATGCAGAAAACCAAGACGGGATGACCGGAAACCGGATGATCAGAACCAAAGAAACTACTCACAAGCCGGTGAAGGGAAAGAAATTCAGAAAGCACTGATAGCCGATGATGGAGGAAGTTTATGGGCTCACAGTGACAGCGATGATGAACTCACCTATCTCATGGCAAACGAACATGTATTTGATACTTCTTGTGAAGATTTTACTAAAGATGAATTATTTGATGCACTAAATGACATGGTAGTAGAGTACAAGAATCTATTGACCTTAATACCAACCCGACTTAACTTTGGAACCGAACCCATAGCACCAACCCGATCCGAACCTTAAACCAATAGTATTCAACCTGATTAAATCTCAGAAACCGAGGCAGCACCTGAACTATCCTCTGAGACTGAACAACTCAAGGAGTCAGTTCAAGAGTTGACCGAAGAGGAGGATGCACGAACCCAGTATCGAATAGCCGCATGGAAAAGATCCAGTGAAATGGTGAACTAGTTGTCTAAGTATAAAAGACATCCCAAATGAAAATTTGGTATTGGATACAAAAACAACAGATCCGCCAACCGGAACCATCCCGACAAGATGAAGCTCACAAAAGACAATCTTCCCTTTGTAAGATTCGTCAAAAGCTCTTCAACCGACAATGAGGAACAAAGTGACTCAAAACCGGAAGAAGAAATAATCTATGTAAGTTCAACTGACTCCGAAAAATGACTTCATCCTGAGAGAAGAAAAGCCAACCGGCCAAAAGGTAAACATATCGATCCACGACCACATAGAATAAACCAAAGGCCACTACAAAATAAGGCACTCTTAGGACAACAGAAAGATGTCAGACCGAGTACAGGAAAATTAGTTAGAACCATAACCGGAAAAGTTGTCCGACTTATTAAAGTCTGGATACCCAAGGGACTAATCAATTGTGGACCCAAGTAAATGTGGGTACCAAATAGTTGTAAATATGTATATTTTGCAGGATATGAAGAAACAGCTAGGAAATTCTGAGTGGTACCTGGACAACGGTTGCTCCAGACACATGACTGGAAACAACAACCTTCTAACCGACATCAAAATAGAAACCGATGCAATGATTGTCTTCGGTGACAACTCAAGAGGTAGAACTGTGGGCAAAGGTAAGATTGTCCATGGTAATTTAACAATTGACAATGTACTTCTAGTTGAAAATCTATATTTTAACATGCTAAGTATTAGTCAGATGTGTGATGCTGGATATACTGTAGAATTTCTTAGGCATGCATGTTTAGTTAAAAACTCTCAGGGTAAAACACTACTAACCGGAAATAGGTTGGGAAATATATACAAGGTAGACTGGAAAAATGAAGTGGAACATCCTGTTTGCATGGTAGCTAAAACCGATCAAACCTGGCTATGGCATAAAAGGCTAAACCATCTAAACCTCAAAACTTTAAACTATATCCGTGGTAAAAAGCTAGTTAAAGGAATTCCTGATATAGTATTTAATAAGGATAATGTGTGTTCAGCATGTCAAATGGGTAAACAAACTAAATCAATCTTCAAGAGTAAATGACACATCCAGTCTAACCGATGTTTAAATCTTCTTCACATGGATTTATTTGGACCGATTAGGGTCACTAGTCTAGGTGGTATACTTTACACTATGGTGGTTGTTGATGATTATTCTAAGTATACATGGGTCACATTTTTGGCATCTAAACGTGAAACCGCATTAAATTTAATTACATTGCTTAAGCGTTTACAAAATGAAAAATCAACACGCATAAACAGCATTAAGAGTGATAGAGGAACCGAATTTACAAATAGTACTCTAAATGCATTTCTTGATGAATCCGGCATTAGATACCTGGCTGAGAGAAGAAACCAAACTCTCAAGGAAGCCGCAAGGTCTATGATAGTCGATTCGGGCGTTGCTAAAAAATTTGGGGCTGAAGCTATCAACACTGCATGTTATACACAAAACCGGTCTTTGATTAACAAATTTCACAACAAAACACCGTATGAAGTGTATTTCGATAGGATTCCTAACCTTCAGTATCTTAAAATTTTCGGTTGTAAATGTTACATTCACACTAATGGAAAAAATTACTTATCTACTTTTGATGCAATATCCGATATTGGGATAATGCTAGGCTACTCAGCAGTTAGTAAAGCATATAGAGTATATAACACTAGAACTTTAACCGTGGAAGAATCTCTTCATGTTGTATTCGATGAATCGGTTGAAAGTAACACTGCATCATCCTTTGATCTACACAACAGATTGGAAAATAATAATATCCATTCTGATAGTGAAGATGAGGTTCTGGTTTTCAGACGGTTTGTCCATGACCAAATGGGTGTTGTTGAAACCCAGCCGGATCAAGCTGCCACATAGTAGGAAGTTGACACCTCGGTTCAAACTGAGGAAATCGGTCAGTCTGACATCATTGCTCAGCTTACCGATTTGTCTAGCCTTGATCAAACAAACGGTGATTTGGTATACACTCCTGAACCGAATCTCAAAAGGAACACAAATCATCCTCATGATCTTATTATAGGTGACCCTTCAAAACCTGTCCAAACTAGGCGACAAAAACTGGATGAATACTTTAATTCCGCTTTCATATCCCAGATTGAGCCGAAAAGGGTAGATGAAGCATTGTCGGATCCGGATTGGATCTTGGGAATGCAAGAAGAGTTAAACCAATTTGAGAGTAATAAAGTCTGGTATCTAGTCTCTAAACCGAAAGATCAACCGGTCATAGGAACAAGATGGGTATTCAGAAATAAACTCAATGAAGACGGTTTGGTTACGAGGAACAAAGCTAAATTAGTGGCATAAGGATACAAACAGGAAGAAGACATTCATTTTGAAGAATCATTTGCTCCTATAGCTAGGATTGAAGCCATTAGGATTTTTCTAGCCTTTGCTGCATTCAAAAATTTTAAAGTTTTCCAAATGGATGTTAAAAATGCATTTTTAAATGGTGATCTACGTGAAGAAGTATACGTTGAGCAACCACCCGGTTTTAAAAATGCTGACCTGCCTAATCACGTATATCGTCTAAATAAAGCACTGTACGGTTTAAAACAAGCTCCTAGAGCTTGGTATGATACTTTAACCGCATTTCTGATACATCATGATTTTACAATAGGTTTAGTGGATAAAACTCTATTTAAATTTGAGAAAAAGGGCACATTTTACTTGTTCAAATATATGTGGATGATATCATTTTCGGATCAACCGATCCTAAGCTGTGTGATAAATTTTCAACCTTGATGACTAACAAATTTGAAATGAGTATAATGGGAGAATTAAGCTTCTTCCTAGGCCTTCAGGTTAAACAGCTCGAAGTAGGAACTTTCATCAGTCAACCCAAATATACATAGGAACTTCTAAAGAAATTTGGGATGGACACATGTTCCTCTGCCGCTACGCCAATGAGTTCATCAATCAAGCTGGACAAAGATGATGACGGTCAGGGAGTAGACCTGACCGCCTATCGTGGAATTATCGGTTCACTCCTGTACCTGATAGCAAGTAGACCGGACATACTATTTGTAGTCGGAGTGTGTGGAAGATTCCAGGCTAATCCCAATCAGTCTCACTATACAGCCGCTAAGCGAATCCTGAAATACCTAAAGGGAACCCCTGAAGTCGGTTTGTGGTATCCAAAGGACTCATCTTTTAACCTCACAAGTTATTCTGACGCAGACTATGCAGGTTGTAAAGTTGACAGAAAAAGTACCAGCGGAACATGCCAATTCCTAGGTGATCGATTTGTTTCATGGAACATCAAGAAGCAAACGTCGGTTGCTACGTCAACCGCAGAGACTGAATATCTGGCAGCCGAAAGTTGTTGTTCACAACTCCTATGGATTCAATAGCAACTAAAGGACTTTGGTATCACCGCAGATGAGTCTCCGATTTTCTGTGACAACACAAGTGCCATAACAATCACATACAATCCGGTTCTACACTCTAGAACCAAGCACATCGACATAAGGCATCACTTCATCCGGGAACATGTCATGCAGAAGCATATCCGGCTAGAATATGTAGCAACAGATCAACTAGTAGCCGATATCTTCACAAAGCCTCTACAGGAAGCTATGTTTTATTACTTCAGATATCCTCGGTTTAACCGATATTAATCAACTCATTTCTTAAACCTTTAACCTCTAAAGGGAAAGTCGGTTCGGGCAAACAAAACCGGCAGTTCTTCCTAAAATGTCGGAAACCGAATTTACCATCGTATTTATTGAAGAACCGCTTTGTCTATCAGTTACAGTAAACCGACCAGTTACTTAGTACATACACTAATTAACTGCATCGGGACCAATGACTGAAAACTAATCGGTTTGAATATAATATATTCTGGAATATTTGGGTTCTGAACAAAAATGGAACAATTGTCTGTGTTTAGATGTATCTGTTCTGAAAAGATACATTTTCAAAACAAAACAGTCATGCCTCAAAAGACGTGAAGATATGATATCTCTCACCGTCCAGGCATATGACTCACACCCTTAGGCTGTAAATATACCTAATTTATGCAAGATGTTTTATCCTATAGTTAATAACCTAAATTACCTGCTACCCACTGGATAATACTATTCACCTATATCAACCTTCAACTAATATATAAGTTAGATGAACATCAGACAAATATCCACAATATCAAACCATCATCTCACTAAGACAAAAATATCTCAGTTCCAAAACATTCTCTAAGTTGATTTTGACTCAACACATGGGACACAATACTATGTGATCTTCAAAATGATTAAATCTCTGGAAAGTATCGGTCTGAAGCCTTTCCTAGATGACAAATATGTCATCTTCCCTGAAACCGTTGCTGAATTTTTCCATAATGCTAGAGTCTTCCGTGGCTCTCCGTTCTTTGATACCCTTATCCAATCTAGGGTAAGGGGAATAGTGTTTGACTTCTCCGAGCGTGATTTCGCTCGATACTTCGACCTTCCGAAGGAAGGTCTTACTGATCTAAATGTTTCACCTGAACTAAAAGCCGAAATCTCTTTGAACTTCTCTCGCTCAAACTCTCCGGTCGATGACCACGGAGCCCGGTCATCATTGAGAGCTGAATATCAGCTTCTCAACGACATCATCGGTAGGGCCATCCTGGGAAAGGATGTCACAAACACCTACTGCCCCACAATCTTATACATCATGACCGCTATCACAACTGATACTCCGGTCAATTGGTCTAGGCTGCTGTTTGACATCCTGATATGGATGATCACTACCCGTCATACCGGCTTCATTCCTCAAATCATCTCTCTACTCAACGAACTCGGGGTTCCGCTCTGTCCAGGCGAAGGGCTGAACCAATCCCAGGTCTTGACCAGGGATTCTGTCGATTCCTTCTATGAGCGGTTTGAGAAAGCTTGGAAGAAGAAGAACCGACACCTCACCTCCTCCGGTAATTAGTCACTCCTTCAGACAACCGGTCATTTTGCTTCATGCACCGGTTGTATTTTTATCCTACTCGATTATGATTCCTTTCGGTTTAATTTATGTTTCTCTTTGGTTCAATGTAATCCACCTTTCATTAATGAAAATCTAGTAACTTTGAATTTCAACTACATGAGAAATTACACAAACTTAGTTAATTCCCAACTAGATTCTCAGTCTCGGTCTCCATAACCGGTCAAAAAACGCCACTTCCCAAGGCGTTTTGAAAACATAAATATTCCCCAACATTAATGAGACAAAAAGGAATATTAGCATTAAATGCTCTTATTTTCCCTCCCATTTCAAATCTATTTAAGAAACCTCTCCCTTTCATCCCAACACACCTCAAAACAAAATATTTTTTAACTCTCTCTCTAAGCAAGATCGGAAAATGTTTCATCGCACTCTCAGAAACTATCTTTGCATCGATTTCGACTCTCTACTCGACATGGAAGACGTGGAAACTAGGGAACTAATCTTTGAATCCCTAGACGAAACCGGACTTCGTGATTTCTTAGAAGAATCCGGACCTCTATTTATTCCAGAGGTATTGGAATTTCTCAACAATGCATATATGCTCAACGATGCATATATCCTCCGTAAAAAAACAATGTCATCGTTCTCCCTGAGAGCGGACTCGCCGGGATGTTTAATCTCCCAACTGAAGGGTTTTCAGACTTCCCATCCCGGGTGGTCAAGGCAGCGGTTGATTACACTGAACTGTTTTCGGATCCGAAACACCGGTGGAAAATCATGGCCTTAATGTCAATCTCGCTCCCCACATCCAACTCTTGCATGAGATCGTTAACCGATCGATCATCTGCCAATATCCAAACCAAAACTATTCTAGAAGAGCTTTCGACATGATGACCTATATCGTCAGCAATACCCCCATCAACTGAGCATCGGTCATCTTCAACAACCTGAAAACCATAGTCGAAACAAAGAAACGGTTCGGCTAAGCTCCTCAACTAAGCCGGGTCATTCGGGCCTGCATTCCAAATCTTGGACCAGGTACACCGGTGAATCCCTCAAACGTCCTCAACGAGGAAATGGTGAACGACAAAATCTCTAGAATGATTTAGGTTCTAGGACGGTTAATCTTACTCTTGTATTTGTATTTCCAACCGATCTTCATATCGGTTCTATCATTATTATGTCTTCTTCTTCGTTAATCAAATATGAATTTAAATTATGAAGCTCAAAAATCGGTTCAGAATTCTAAAGTTCAAAAATCGGTTTAAATCGCTTACCGCCTCATTAATCACCGGTTAAATTAAATCACCGCTTCCTTAATAATCGGTTAAGAGATTAACCGCTCTAACAACTTCCCGCCAAAAGAACTCCCGCCAAAAGGTTGCCGCCCAAAGGCTTACCGCCAACACGTTTTGGAGGGAAAATTGGCGCCCTTTCTTGATGTGACGGTTTGCGACGGTTCGTATTCAAGGCCGCGGCCTGTAAATACCTTCATTCGCCATTTTATTTCCTTCTTCTGCAAATCTGCTTTCTCTCTCTAGCATTCAACTTACTCTTTAGCTCTCATCTTTCCAACTTCCGATCTCTCCAAACAAAATGGGTCGTGATTCTGTCCTCTTCACTCACATCTTTCAAATGAATTTCGAAGAAATTCGAACCAACAGATCGACGGAGGCAAAACAAGTGTTGAATCTCATTTCTGCCTCGGGTCTTGAACACTTTCTAAATGGACCGTTCGTCCTGTATCAAGACGCGGTCATGGAATTTTTCCAAACCACTGTACTCAATGAAGGAGTTATATCCGCAACGGTCGGTGGAAAACCGTTTCAACTCATAAAAGAATCGGTTGCTGAAGTTCTCTACTTACCGACAGAAGGGAGTGACTTCTCGGTGGAAACAGACGAGGATGTACTCTTTGCGGTTCGCTGTAATGTATCGGATACTAAAGAACCGATAGTGGTGTCCGGTAAGAAAACCGACCTCAAACCAGAATGCAGACCACTTTGCGAGATTCTCTCAAAGTCGGTTCAAGGGAGAGGAGGCAACTACGATAGCCTCACACGTTCGAAAATTGAGATGATAGCCGGCTTGGTTAGAGGCATTAAGATCAACTGGGCCAAGGTTGTTTTCTCCAATCTGTGTGAGATGGTGGATCCGTCTTCAAAGTGGTCGTGGGGATACGCCGTTCCACTCGGCAAGCTGACGCGCCACTCAAATGCCGAAACCGACCCAGGTGTTTTTATCCCTACCAGCAAGATAATAAAATCTACTCACTTTCTGAAACCAGCGGCCAAACCGGACAGAATGAAGGTCTCAGCCGGTAAACAATCAAACACTTGACCTAGGAAGTCGCAGCCTAGAAAGAAAAAGGCTCCGGTGGGTGAACAATTCGGAAGCAAGGCGGTTCCGCACACGTCCGGATCGGCTAATATTCAAGCCGACACTCCTAATCTGGAGGACTCCGCAACTAGCTCTAGCCGCACCAACTCTAATAACACCGAGGAGAATCGATTAGACAAAGGGAAATGGAAGGCCATCAGTGAAGAACAACAGGCCGGAAATGTTAATGATGAAACCGGTTCGGCCAGGCAACCAGAGATATTTGAAACCGCGGACGACAACATTCGACAAATGGGAGAAGAACTTGTTTCCCAAATAATAGAGCAACTTTTTAAGTAGGCTCATGTTGTGAGCAACGTCTACTTTCAATGGGCTCTGGAATGACAGGAAGTCGGTTATGCCGACATGTTACCAGCGCATCCCGCTCATCAGTAATATGAAAAACTGGTGGAGATGGAAATGTCGGTGTTCGACCTTACAAAAACAAAGAGCGTGGTCACCGCTCTTAGAAGAGGAAGGATGGTTGAACCGCACGCCCGATTGATGGAACTCAACAGCCATATGCGTCACCTTCATGAACAAAGTGTCCCTGAAGAGAAGAAAACCAGCTTGATGTAATTGTGCTGGACTTGCTAACGGCTAAGGAACAGGAGCTAACCGATGAGATGACGCGGTTGGAATCGGAACCCTGTCACCAAGAAGCCTCACACTTTTCTAGATCTCATCATGAAGATCATGACAGTTCCGAATCCAACGATGGTCCAAATCCGAATGAGGCCGAGAATGCCCCTCTCCCACCGGAACCCAAGGTCGACATAATTGAAACCGAAACGGATCCTCAGCTCACCGATCGGCCTGGGTCTCCATAAACCGACAAAACGTTGGTACCTGCTCTAACCGAAGACAAGGTCATGAACCTAATCGAGAAATTCCGTAATGATGCCATCATGCCGTGGTAGAAGAAAATTAAGGAAAAAGCGACGAAATCCAACTGGTTGATTGAGTCTACTGGTGAAAAACTTAATTCTATGGTTCAACGACTTACAGCCGTTGAAGATAATTACGGCTTACAGCCGTTGAAGATAATTACGGCTTGATTGACCAACTATTCATCTCCACGACACAGAGAACTACCAATCTGGAGAACGGTCTTGCTCAAACCGACTAACGGCTCGGTTTAATGGATCTGAGGCTAATGACTCTTGAAGAAGGTCACAACAACACCGCCCAACAACTTTCGACAACGGATCAAAAGCTGACAACTTTTGAAGAGGGTCTACTTCAATCCGGTATCCAGGCCGGTTCAATACTTGAAAGAGTGACAGCGCTTGAAGAAAAGCATGCCCAGACCCAAGCCGAGCTAAAAGCGGTATCCGAACAGCTGGCAGAGATGATCGCGGCCAAGCTAGCAGCCGACGAAGCGCTTGAGAAAACGAATGAGATCGCGACTAAGAAGATTCAAGAAGCTGAAGACGAGAGCGTGCAGATACAAAAGGAAAGGGAACAGAGAGATGCAGCCCTGCCAAACATGTTCAAGTGATGGAAGATGTCGCACCGGAACAAACGGTTCAAGCAAATGAGGATTCGGCTCGGCTATTCCAACAACATCTGATATTAGATGATATCGCCGATGCAAATAAGAAATCAAAGGCGGTTGCTCCATCAACCGGTCCGGTAACCAGAAAGAGAAAGGCCTCCAAGAAAGTAGCGGCTAAATAGACTAAACAGATGTTGGACGACATTGCAAAACCGATTGCTGCTCCTCCACCCAACCCGGTTTCACCAGAAGTTGAAGAGGTTGAGGAAATACCGCTGAACAAAAGAGCGCGGGGTCTCGATGCGGTTCCAATCAGATCGGTTCCTTCACAGGTTTCACCATTCACCAGAACCTCGGGCGGTCAAGCATCTTCCTCCAGAGTTGGCGTCGATCCCTGCAATCTAGGAAAGGGAGTGATGGCTAAATACCTACGGGAGAGATATATGCCCAAGAAGAGGGAATAGAAGTTTTAATTATCTATCGCTTATGTTAACTTTATTATATTTCTCACTTTTATATATATATATATATAAAGTATTTTTGGAAACCGGCCTACTTTTTAATTCTTTAAATGGTTTTGAATATTTTAAATAAAATAATCAAAAAATGGAGAAATTGACAAGATAAAATTTTTCTTCAAAGACAAAATTTTTCTCAAAATTTTCCAAAATTTTTCTAAAGATTTTTCTAAGTCTTTGTCAAAAATCCGGCCAAACAAATTTAAAAACAACCGGCCTACTTCTCAATTCTTTACATGGTTTTGAATATTTTAAATAAAATAATCAAAAAGGGAGAAATTGTTAGATAAATTAGAACGGTTAAAATAAAAACTTAACAAAAACAAACTTCCTGTGCAGGATCGGTTAAGAACTAGGAACGGTCAAAACTCTGACCGGTCAAGAATCCAACCGATCAAGAAGTCAAAACCGGTTAGAAGAAGAAGATGTATCCAAAACCGGAAAACTATCCGGTTAACCTGAAGCTATGAACAACCGGTAGAAATCCTAAACTAAAATGCATCCAACTAGAAAACCGGTGAAAAGACTACTTAGAGAAAGAAGCCAAGAATATCAAACTAAATATAGCTTACAAATCGGTGCAAACAGAAAATTTGAGTATCTGCGGAAGATGATACCAAAGGAACAGACTGTAACATTGCCATATTCATACAAGTCCAGTGATACTCTGCAGGCTGCAGAAAAGTGTCTGAAGAGATCTTTCCAATCTGGGATAAGTCAGAGGCGCAACTCTCCAGTTGTAGGCAACTGTCCAACCGAACAGTTGTTATATTAAGTAAAAGACAAACCTAGCCGGTTTGACCTATGCCTTGGAAGCTTAAACCGCCAGTACTTCAACACTAAACCTCTGCTCAACCAATCAAATTCAAGGAAGAAATGTGACTGTTGACACATTTCACCTATAAAAGAAGGAGCTAAAGAGGAGTAAATGCAGTCCTAGTTGTTACAACAACCCAAGTTATAAGTTGCGTTTATCTCTCTAAGATTAAAAGCTTAAGTGTGCATTTGAAGTAAGATTACAATTTTGGTGAGAACTGTACGAGTGTTTATCGAGCAACAAATAAGTCTCGATCGGATATTGTGTTTGTGTATTCCTTAGCGAATATCCTTCTCGCGGTTTCGAGAAGAAGGGGTGACGTAGGAGATTTATCTCCGAACATCCATAAAAACCTGTGTCTTGCTCTTTACTTTATACCGGCTTTACGCTCTAACCGACTCATACTAACCGACTTGCACCGTTCTAACCTATTCACTATATCTTAAACCGACCTCCCAATCTCCAAACTGACCTTGTCCAAAACCTATCTCTATTCATCCCGTGTGTGTTGCTTCAACCTGAAACAAACCACTTCCGCACTTGAACTCGGTTCAAGGGTTTCTGACAGTTTGTGTAGTATTGAAACTCGGTGTTAATCTCTAACCAGATTAGCGCCAACCGTTGAGTGAAAGTACTAACCGGCCAGACCCCGGTTCCCCAGCTCCGATCTAGATCCTAACAAATTTTTATTTATTTTTTCTAATTAGTGTTTAATTATCACAATAATTAACTTTAATTTGATTTTTAATCTCTTTTTGAGTTATTTTGAATTTAAAATTTAAAATTTAAAAATATTATTTTATTATTATTATAAATAATAATATTATTTATAAATTATGGTATGTCAAATTTTCATGCTTATAGTATGCTTCTCTCGAACCGAGTTTGAGTAAAACAAACTTCGTTTTTGGAAAATGTGATAAGGTAGAAGGATAAACCTATTAGGGATGAACATCTTGAAATTTGTACCCTAACTTACAATAAGGTAGAAGGATAAACCTAGATGACAACGGATGCCGGGGATGAATCATAATAATGACTCATAGATGAGGACAACTACACAAAATTCGTTGGTTGAATCTTGTCCGGGGATAGACTTCCACAATAATTCATTAAGGGGAGCCTATAAAATATCAATTCTACTGTAAGACACGAGACTGTTGAACTTTTTTGACAATATTTCCACTAATTCGCTAAACTTATATATGGGTTGAATCTTCTCTGAATTCATGTAACACTCTCTAAGTAACTTGGATGCATCATTCATCGTTAGTAAAAAGTGATTCCTATGCTTGCTAGGGAATAAAACAAGACACTAACTGGGCATGAATTATTATAATTATCCTACCATAACAATTATTGATCATGCTTATCAATAGATAGGGCTTGTCTTGGGAGTAGTCTTATGCAAGTAAGGCTTCTTTCTAGATATCTATCAAGAAATATGACTCTCTTGAGGAACACTCTTTTGGGGAATGAAGAGGATTCTCTAGGGAACGTAATAACAATCATGTTGAGGATGATTATAACAATTACACTATGTTCATCAAGAGATGAAATTTACTATTGAAGGTTTATCATAATAATAACTCCCATGAATGTTTATCATGGAATAAGACCTGCTTGGGGAAGGTGATAATAATCACTTTGCGGGAATGATAACAATTATTGTAAGAGAATGACTTGCATGAATGTCTATTATAAGTTAGGACTCATTCCTTGGGGAATAGTGATAACAATCACTTTGAGGGTATTGGTTATGACAATGACCTATATATATTTCTATCATAATAGGGCTTTAAGATTCATAACAATGATCTATTATGTCTATCAACCGATAAGGTTTTAGAGAGGTCTTGTACAAAATGACCTTCACATCTGATTGAAAAATCGTAGTTCAATTGGGGATTATTTTTGAGAGGAGATGCTCTAATTGGTAGAATATATCTTCTGGTTTTGACCAAGTGTCATTCACAACTAGGTGAAACATTGATTGATTACGTTAAGGGATGATTTGGCTTTGTTGTGACAAAGTGTCCTTACAGTTGGATTTAAACCGCCAACTTTCAAGGGACTTTTATCACTTGGGGAATATTTCAATAGAAACTTTTTACCTTTTGTTTTGCGAAGTGACCTTCAAAATAGGTGAAACATCAGTGGAGACTTCGATTTCTCAAAGAGTCTTCCTTGGACATATGTTCAAGACTGAACCATTGTCGATCAGAGTCATGGGAATGACTTTATCAACCATCTTTGTAGAAATGTAAAGTGATTTAACATGGGTTTTGTCTGGAGTAGGTAAATCATTGTCCTCGAAACCTATCATGTTGATTTGAGAAGTTGTTGAAATGACTCTAACGAACTCTTTAAGAGTGGTGTTGTCTGGTACATTAGCCTTACTTAGCTCATTCAGCACAACTTACATGTGTTCCATGGAATACATCAGAATTTCCCATATGGAAATATTTTCATTTGTCTTATTAAGTTGAGTAAGAAGACTATCGCACTGATTTTGAGATTTGGGCTCATTTTCCTTCCTTGGGTCATTAGATGATCTAGGAAGATTAGTCGTAGGGGTTGTTTTCATAAAACTAGGTTGGAAGTAAGACCCACTTCGGGTTGCTAAGACCTCTAGCACACCTTTTCTTGGAGAATTAGTGTTGGGATTATCAGAAATCCACCAGTTTCGAGATACTAGTGGTGGATGTAGAATTCTTCAATCCCTTTTTGGGGCCATGAATTGACCATATTAACTTCAAGAATATTAATAGGTTCTTCCACGAAGATCATATTCACCCGGTGATTAGGTAAAGGATTCTTCACGATTTCGGGTTATTGAATGATCTTTTGATCGATCAAGTTTTGATATTAATGTTTAAGGGCACTACAATTATTAGTAGAGTGACCTTTCATTTTATGGTATGTGCACCATTGACTTTCGAACTTTCCAAGGAACTTTTTACCCTCTTTTGGAGTTAAGAGTTTGATTAGATTCATTTGTTGGAGGAGAGTAGAGGCTTGCCTCAAGGTCATACCCAAATTATCAAAAGTTCTGGGAGGTCTTGAGACCTTTGGTATCAGAGGTTTAGATGTCGTTGGGACATTCATTTTAGTCAACACATGTTTACTTGGACCTGCCTTAGGAGAGATCGAAGCTTTCCAAACAATTGTGACCTGATGAACTTCAGTTTTGTCCTTCCTCTAAGGTCTTATCGGAGCAATATACGTCTTCATGGTTTTACCCTCCTTCCTTTCCTTTTCAAAGACTTCGTCCATGTTATTACCCTTCTTGAGGAGTGTCTTCATGTTTTGGAAAGTTTTGACGACGAATCCAATAGAATATCGGCTATTAGCATTATCTAGAATCATATAGATTTGTCATTGTTTGCATGGTATCAAATTGATCTCTTCAGAAACCGAATTCTATCTTTCGATGAAAATCGCGAATTTCTCGTTCTTGCCTTGTTTCATTTTCTTGAGCTTTTTCTCAAGTTGTTCTAGGCTGAGATGCATACTAAAACGTTCTATAAAAGCTGATGCGAGTTCATCGATAGTTTGAAGGTAAACTATATTCTTTTGGTGATACCAACGTAAAACTACATCATCTAAAAATTAGGGAAATAGATGTATGACTATTGGTTCTCTTAGGTATAAAGGTGTCCTATCCATTATGCATATTTGGAAGAAAGCAACAGGGTCACTTTGGCTAACGTACTTTGACAAAGATGATTGCTCATCCGGTAGTCCTTATAACATTTTTCCAATCATGGTGAACATTAATGCTACCTTTGGTCAACTGATTGAGCTGATCTTGGAACTTGGCATGATTGGCATTTAACTAAGTCATTTGGACCTTGTATTCTATAGAAGGGATGATCAGGTTTGCACCTTCTTGGGCGTTGGAGTTATCAACGACTTCTAGATGAGTTCTTGTTGACCTATTATCATCATCTTCATGAGGTTATTCATAAATATAGGTTTCATCCATGTTACAATGAGTTTGAAGATTAATCCTGATTGGTAGGATGATTTGTGGAACATTCTATTGTGACGAAGAGAGTTGTTCCTGAATTGGAATAGTAGGCTTAGTCATAAGGCTTGTTAAGATTGCCAGTTGTTTTGTTACTTGTTAAAGAGCAACTTTAACTTCAGCAAACTCAGTTGAAGATACGATATCCTTATCAATCATTAGAGTTTCTTTAACCATTTCTTGGCGCATAAAACGTCTAGTTCTTGGATCTCTTTTCCATGGGGCCGTATAAGCTTGTTGTAGTAAACTGCGACTGTTGCGGTTATTGAAGAAAAAGAGATAAAGATTTTGCAGATGTGACAAAAATACAAATGCAAATGGACAAGATATGAATTTTAGACGGTAAGGATCTCTTTCATGATTTTATTGAGATAAACATAGAGTTTTATATTAACATACTCGCAGCGTTTGTTATAGACAGACTCTTTTATTGATATTTTACAAAAGAGTTTAAAGGAGAATTTATTTTAATGAAATTTAAAGACACTAAGTCCAGATGTAGTCTTCTCTAACACTGGATTCTTCTTCTGCTTCAGTTCTCTAGGCTTTCTGATACTGACTATAGATAGGTTCCAAATATTTTGTTCGTGGACATTCATTTGGAAGGTGTCGTGCCATTTTACGAGGTATCTTACATAGACTTGCGGTCGATAAGTTTATCTACCCCAATAATAGCTTCAATGTAGCTATAGCTAAATTGCTTGAACAAGTCATGGGTATAGTAGTAGGTAACTCATTCCAAACTCATGAGCATAATCATTGGCTTATTATCCATCATGAAAGTCATTTTCTTGATGGGATACTATGGAAGACTGTCCTAGATTTCATCATTGTCTTATATAAGAGTCTGTGCAAAGCTTTCTTCATTCTTTGGTATTGGATGAAAGGGGATATGATTTTATTAGGAAGAACTGGTGGTAGGTGCTTGAGCTTGTCAAGCATCCAGATTTAAAGGATTAAGGGAACCCTTTTACTCACATGAGATGTTCAAACCCATGAGTGTTTCTGTTAAGATAATAGCAAAGGGAACTTTATTGTCTTTTCGCATTTGATGTGCTACCTCAATAATTCTTGAGGAAAGCTAATAATTTGTTGGTACGAGAAATAAGTGAGCTAGAAATACTAATATTGTTACCATAGATGATCCTAATGTTAGAGAGATTTCTCCGTCTTTTATTTCCATTTCGGTCCAAGCCTGGAAATTGATGTGCATACTCGTGATGATAATGTTGGATGTTGTTTTGGAGTAGTTATACTCCTATTGTAGAAGTTTTCTGATAGACATCGAGTCAATGAACAACCTTAAATGTAAAAAAAGTTATTATCCGTCATCAGAAAAGCCCAGAATTCTTCTATGGTTGGGCATATAGACCTTCTACTAAGGAAGTAAGTTCTTTTATCGGGATTCCACCTTTTCTGCATCTCCATCATGAAGTTTGATTTTAGTTTGAATTTTAGGAACCTCCTGATGGGGTTGAGGCCATTAGTTTCAAAGTTCCATTGATTAGCGTGAAAGTTATTGATCAAATGGACCAACTCGATATCCAATAGCATGAATATCATTGAAGACTACGATTATAGTAGAGGGGAGAATTGTAATTGTAAACACAAGAGCAAATGCATATGCTAATAACATGACTTAGAGTAAACATCTCATAAGGTTTTATATACTTGCTTTTTAAATAACTTTCTATTTTCGAAGTTCTAGGTTTGCTAGCTGATTATAATATCGCTTTCTAAATTTTGTCGTTTATACAAAAAGGGATAATTCGGAAATGGGTGAATTTAATAGCGGTACTGAGACCGTAGACTCGATAGTACCATTCTCTTTCGTGGAAATGGTGACTTTAGAGGAACAAATCTTCGTTCTTTAGAAGAGATATTCTACGATGTATAATCAACTTGACAAATATGTCATTTGATTTTGAAAAAATTAAATATGCTTAGAGATATTTATTATATCTATTATAGATGTATGCATGTATAATAAATAAGCACGTTCAGTTTTGACTTTGTCGAGACTTTGTTGTTTGGGCACTTCAAACAACGGTTAGATAAAGTAACCAGGTTTTGTGTGTTAAGGTTCTGTCGAGGTTTGGGTTGGAATCTCTCCCCACCGTTGCTAAGGTTGTATTTTGATAGATGTATCAAAGATGAAAGAGGGGATCCATTCTGGGTTCCTAGTTTTTCTTCTCGCAACATCTCTAGGTCACATACTAGTATTATCAGTCTTCATGTAATTCGTTGAAGTATAGAGTTTTGATCTGGTACTTCTTCACGTAATCCCGAGTGATATACCCGTTTCGGATTTCTAACAATTATTAGGGTAAAGCATAGGTACATTGTGGGATGATAGGCCCTGTAAGGTGAACTATTGTGAAAGGTTCTTTTAAGGTTATAAATAAAATTTATATAACTAGAGTTTTTTAAATTAAAAATTCATCCCCAGGAGAGTCGCCAAGAAAATTGTAACCCCTAGGAATTGCTCCCCCGTAGATTAGCACGTGTCTGAACGACATGTAGAAATACAGGAAATATCATGGGGTGGCTCGAGTTTCGATGCATTTAACCTTGGTTTGCATGATAGACAATCTTTGTTTTAAAATAAAATATTATTTTAAAAGACTTCTTGAAAATATTTGGGAGCTTTAGAAATTAATTATAAAAATAATTAACTTTATTCAAATTTTAATAATTTGGGGACCAAATAACAATTTGGTTAAAACTCGGTTTAAATTAATAAAACATAACTAATTTAAAATATTATTTATTTAAAAATAGAGTCGCCAATTAATTTTAGAAAAATCAATAAAAATGTATACATGTACAAACGTATTTTATACGAGAGTTTCTATAAGGGGTTCAACTTTTGGTTACGCTCGAGAAAGTTTTATTTTGTAAACAAAGTTTGGCTATGATAAGATTTATTTATAACATTTATATTTTTCAATTACTAGTCTGGGGTCCTAAACAAGTATATATGTTTAGATTACGTAAATAATTATGCAAAATTATTTAAAAGGGCATACATGTGATTGCATTGATATAAAACTGATTAAAAACTCTGAAAAATATCAGAAAAGTGTTAGAATTTCAAATAAGGCCTTAGCCAAAATATTTGTTTAATTTATCCCAAAATATTTAAATATCATTTTCTAACCTTTTGGGATTATTTGAAATGAATTGGGGTTCTAATTTACAAAAATAATTTTGGATATTGAAAATTGGAACCAAATAAGATACAGGACCGGAGTCCTAGGGTCTAGGTCCATTTTTTTCGATCTAGGCTCAGACGGGCTTGGTCTAGATCGGGAAGGTTTGGATTGGGGTCGGGAGCATGGGTCAATGGATCTAGACGGCTCGGTCATGGGTTTGAGAGGTTCGGTATCGAACTCGGACTGCTCGGTCGAGGGACTAGAAGGCTCAGTTGAGGGGTTCAGGAGGCTCGGTCCTCAATTCATGTTATTCGGTCCTAGGTCTAGGAGGCTCAGTCCTAGGTTTAGGCTTTCTTGGTCGTGGACCTAGGAGGCTCGGTCACAGATCAGACCTCTCGGTCCAAAGTTAGAATCCTCGATCGGATTTTTAGGTCCTTACTCAAGAGCATTGGTCTTAAGACTCGGTCCTAACTCAAGAACGTCGGTCCTTGGACTCGGTCCTGACTCATGAACACCGGTCCTTGATCTCGGTCTTGTTTCTCAGTTGTCAAAGACCATGTGTTCTTGAATTGGTCAAGAATTGCAGAAGCTATAACTTTTGATAAAGATCATGGAATCATGATCAGTAAGTTGTAGATGCTTCATATGATTATAGGGAACAAGAGCCCTAACCCTAACCTTAATCACATTCAATTGATCTTTACAAAGATCAAATTTTAAAAACCATTTTTAGGTCAAATTTTGGGATCTTTTGAATTAGGTCATTTCAAGGTCTAATTTTTGTTCCATTAGTTTTGAAATGATGAACATAATTAAACACAACCAAAACAATAACATCATAGCAGTTCTATAAAAAAATTAAGATGAAATTCAAATTCATTTTTTTTTTTTAATTTCAATTTGATCAAACATGATTAGGATGATGTTAAAGTGATCTGAAAATCATCCTAAAATGTTTACAAACATGTTTATTAACTATTTGAATAAAAAAAATTCAAGATTAAAACTAAAGAACATGGATTTATAAAAATTTAGAATTTCAATTCAAGTTTTTATTTTTTTTAGTTTAAGGTTGATTTGATCATATCTCTTTCAACAGAAACTTCATATAACATATAGGGATTGATTCTAAACAAATAAATCATATGATAAAACCCTAGAACATATCAAATCGATCAAACTTGGTAAAAACCAATTTTCAATTACAATTTACCAACAGTTGGAGAACACTCTTAGGAGTTGTTGGAAGTTTTTCCAAAGCTTGGATCAAAGTTGTGATCACCGGAAAAGTTTTTACAAATACAAAAAACTGTTCTTGGTCGGATACTTGAAACTTTGATTTAGGCTGTAAGATGAGATGATTATATGATGGATTGATAGAGAATCATCTAAGGACTATTTATACTAGCTTGAGGTCGGTTGAGGTTGAAGAATTCGACTTTAATTTGCTGATTGAAGTTATTATCCCTAATTTTATCATTGATCGTGGCAGCCTAGTTCTAGGGTAAGGTGTCAATCCTAAGTATAAGGGTGAGCAAGTGGGAAGAAAAAATAGAGGATAAGATCGACTAACGAAGAAGTTAGAGCTTCTAGAAGATCGCCGAAATTCATCGCGGCCTGTAGAAATTGGTGAAGAAGACGATCAAAACGACGTCGTTTTAATTATTTCACAATGCGTCGTTGGCGTCCCGTTTGTGTCTGGGCGGTTAAGCTAACGGGCGTCAGCGTCCCGTTAGCTTCTGTGAATTTAATTATCAAAATAATTAACTCTAATTTAACATTTAATCTTTTTTGAGTTATTTTAAATTTAAAAATTCAAAATAAGCAAATTTTCATATTTATTGAAAGATAATTTAAATGATATATATGAGTTCAAGAGATTTTAATAATGTATTTTTTTTTCTTTTTTAATGTTAAAATAATTAATTATATATATATTAGTTCAAATAAAAATCAATAAAATATAATAAATATTTATTATTTTAATTTATAATGTTTATATATATATATATATATTAAAAAATATATAAATTAAAAAATATATTTAAATATGTTAAGTTGATCGAAAAATTCTTTTTGACTTATTTATTATTATAAAAAACAAAATAAGATACTGTATACTTTGAAATAATATTTTAGAAATGAAGAAAAATTAAAAAAAAATAACAATATATATATATTAATATATTATTAATTAAAAATACTCAAATAAAAAAATAAAATACAATATGTAAAACAAATTAATAAAAATATTTTAATTAAAAAAAAATAAAAATATACTTCACTTTAATTTTAAATTTATTGAAAAATATATTAGACTAATTTATTATTATAAAAATTAAATTAAGACACAAGAATCATTTTTTTATTATCACTTATTTTTTATATAATTATTTATATATATATATATATATATATTAATTTTAAATGAATTTTAATAATTTATTATTATAAAAAACAAATTAAAACATTATATGAATAATTTTTATTTAATTATTATATTAATTTAATTATTTTTTAATATTTGATTAAATTATCTATTATAATACTTTATTATTATAAAAAATAAATTAAGACATTTTATATACAATTTTATTATCATATATTTTTTAAAATTATATATATATTAATTTTAAATAAGTTTTATATTTGTCCAATTATTTATTATATTAATTTATTTATTTTAAAATAATTATTTATATTCAATTTATTTATTCTTTAATTTTATCAATGTGAACTTTTTATTAAATTTGGTTATTAAATAATTAAAATTATTATAGATATAAAAAATATAAAAATATTAAAAATTGGTTGGATAATTTTTTAATATTTTTTTAAATTAGTAGATAATATTAGATAAAAAAGAATATTAAATTAAATAAAAATTTAATTTTGTCATTATGTATTGTGGTCAAATATATATATATATATATATATATATATATATATATATATATTTTTATTTTAATTTTTTTTTTTTAATAGTTTGATATATAAATTATTTAATAAAGGAAAAAGAATAGAAATTAAAAGGTATATTGGAAGGGGAAGAAGATAGTCCGTTAATTTAGGGGTCTTAAATTGAAATAATGAATGAAGAAGACCTTCTCTCCTTCAAACGGACAAACAAACAAAAAAAAACGGAGCACGGCGGCTCCACCGGTGGGAAGAAAGAAAGAAGGACATTCTTCTTCTTCTTCTTTTCTTCTCTTTTTTTTTTATTTTATTTTAATTATTTGTTATTATTATTCTCCATAGCCTTCTTTGATTGGATGAAACCGTGAGAGGATGATAACAACAACTCCGGCTGGATCTCCAACAAAAACAAGTAAAATTAAATTCTTATGCAGTCACGGTGGAAAGATTATGCTCCGACCACCCGACGCCGTCCTCAAGTATGTCGGCGGCCAGACTCGCGTCCTTTCCGTTCCCCGCAATATCGATTTCACAGGTACTTTTTTTGTCCTCTAGATTATTTAAAGATTATTTAAGATGAATTCAAATTATTCAGGCTTAACGAAGAAAATCGCGACACTCAAAGATGGCAATGTCATCCTCAAGTACCAACTAATCCACGAAGACCTAGATGCCCTAGTAACCGTACGATCAAACGAAGACCTTCGTTTCATGATCGACGAATGCCAACGTTACGAACTCATAGGAGCACCTAGACTCCGGGCCTTCCTATTCCCTACCAACACAATTGTAACCGAAACCACCACGCCTAACCTCATCGATCCTCACGCACTCGAGCAACATTACATCGACGCCGTAAACGGCGTCTTCCGAACCGGAACAAAGTATTCGTATCTCGGCCACCGTCCTTACTCCGTCCCCGTTTCCTCCTCCTCCGGATCATCGTCCACTCCGAACTCCGTCGATAGCAACTCCGCGCTCGAGAACACCAACAACGCCCCGGAAGCAGCCATCCGACTGCAAAACTACATCACGAGCAAACTCAGTCTGCATCGGGTACAGAGCAGTCCGACGATATCAAACCTCGTGAATCATCATCATTATCATCATCACCACAGCCACCACCATTGTAGCGGTCATCAATCGCCGCAAAACGTCGGCAGCGGTTACCAATCGCCGGTGATGGTTCAATACAACAGGCAAATGACGATGCCGACGCCGCCTAGGACAGGCGGATGCAAACCAGTTGAGTGGCGTAAAGTTGGTTATAATTATCCTCCGTCGTCGACAAGGCACGCAAGGAGTTCGAGTGTGAGCGGTTATTTACAAAACGAAGAGTATTTTGTAGAGAGGCGATTAGAAACGGAAGACTGGTTCTCAAGGATGATTATCCAGCCTTCTACGCAAATCCCGTTTAGTATTCAATAGCTATAGCATAAACTAAATGTCGCGAATTGCAAAATTCCAACCTTTTACGGTGTATTATTTTGTGTATTTAAAGAAAAAAAAGATAAATTACTTGCTATCGGTGAAGTCGGCATCGATGACATCATTGTTGTCGGATTCTCCCTTGGCGTCTGAAGGTCCTGCGGAGGCAGCACCACCTTCGGGTGCAGCGGAGGAACCGGACTGATTGTAGAGAGATTGACCTAATTGCATGACTTCTTGATTAAGAGCAGCCATGGCATCTTTAATGGCTTGAGTTGAACCATTTGCTATTGTATCTTTGAGCTCATTGAGCTTAGATTCAACCTTCTCCTTAACTGGGACAGGAACTTTTTCTCCTAATTCTTTCAATTGCTTCTCGGTTTGGTATACAACTGAATCCGCTTGGTTTTTGGTGTCGATGGCGTCTCTCTTTTCTTTATCTTCCTTGGAGTACTTTTCAGCTTCATTAACCATTCTCTCTACCTGCAAAATAATGAAGCAATGGCATTTCAGGCAACAAATAACTTGATTTTCAATAACTTACGTCGAACAAGATTATTTGAAAACAAGGCCATAATCCGCCCATTTGGAAATACATGAAAGACAGTCAATAATGTCAGTCAAATCGAGACTTTACTTTAAATCGTGCTAATAAACGACAAATGGGGTTTATTTTAAAAAGAATAAAACTGAAAAGAGAGGATTTAAAAGTTACCTCATCACTAGGCAAGGTGCTAGCCCCAGTAATGGTGATATCTTGCTTCTTCCCAGTGCCTTTATCAATAGCAGTAACAGAGAGAATTCCATTTGCATCAATATCGAACTTGACTTCGATCTGAGGAACACCACGAGGAGCAGGAGGAATTCCATCCAGACGGAAACTTCCAACAGACTTGTTATCGCGGACAAACTCTCGCTCACCTTGAAGTACATTTATCTCGACACTCGTCTGTCCATCGGCGGCAGTTGAGAAAACCTCCGACTTTGAGGTTGGTAAAGTTGTGTTTCTAGGAATGATTTTGGTCATGACACCGCCGAGTGTTTCCAAACCGAGAGACAATGGTGTCACATCGAGAAGGACAATGTTGCTAACATCCCCAGACAATATACCCGCCTGTTAATGAAGTAAAGAAGATGTGCACATGTTAGTTTATTCTTTGCCTTTTACCCCTAAAAATTAAACTCGATAACATAGTAAGAGTACACAAAACACAACTTTAACCCTTCAAATTAACTCCGTATCACAGTTCCGTGAAAATTAACTATCCACATTCTATCAAATCAACAAAAATCTAGATATTTTAGTATTGAACATTCAATCAATTTCAGTTAATCAACATCTGTATATTTGTGCTTCCTAATTTTGTAACTGAATTTGCATTTATTGAATTAAGAAAAGAGAAATCAAAACCTGAACAGCAGCACCAAGAGCCACAACTTCATCAGGATTGACAGTAACATTAGGTTCTTTACCAGTCAGTCTCCTAACAAGCTCTTGAACTGCAGGAATCCGAGTTGATCCACCAACAAGGATGACTTCATCTAAGTCACTAAAAGATAGTTTTGCATCCCTCAATGAATTTTCAACAGGTCTCTTCAGCCTACACACCCATCATAATCACGCCCCCAAAAGAAAATAAAAAATTTAGTCAACGCATTATCTTACAAACAATAATAGCCACCAGCCACATGAAAACTCGAAATTACCTGTCTAGCAAATCAGAACATAGTTCTTCAAATTTAGCCCTAGTTAGAGTGGATTCAATGTGCTTTGGTCCATCAGCAGTTGCTGTGATGAAAGGTAAGCTGTAAGGAGAAATAACATTAGCCAAAAATTAGCGATAGTTCAAACCGAAAGAAAAAAAATGAATCAAAAATGTCTGTAGTACCTAATGTTCGTCTGTGTCAAGGATGACAACTCCATCTTTGCTTTCTCAGCTGTTTCTGTTAAACGCTGAAGTGCTTGTTTATCCTTCAAAAGATCTATGCCTTCATCCTTCTTAAAATTAGAAGCTAGCCAATCCACAATTCTCTGTATATAGGAATAGCAAGAACACATTGAAGGTAAACAAAAATAATACATAAGAGATGAAATATGAAGGTGAAACAAGGAGAATTACAATAAAGTAAGAGATGTCTTCAAAATGAATCAAAAGTATTGACCAAAAAATCTCATTTTTGTGAATTATAGACACATGATCATTGGGCCGAGTGGACAATACTAGATTGTTTTTGTTTATTGTGATTCTAGGATGTCCAAGCTTGCTTAGCACATAAACACCCACTTAGAGCTTGTTTGATCTAGGGGTTTTCCCTTGTAAAGAAAAGATAACCTTGTTTGATGAAAAAATGATTATTTGGGTAAATACTAAAATATCCTTCATATTTATAGCAAAAAATGTTATAAAATATAATGTAAAGGTAATTTGGCATTTCAGTTGATAACTTTTGTTTCAAAGGGTAAGAGGTCTCCATTCAAAGATGCAAACACTCAAGCTAACACTACACTCGCCATTTCGGGTGATAATTGAATTGATAAAGTGATTGATGAAGGGATGAAGGAGTTATTTGGATTAACCCTTCATCAAACAAGGCCTAATCTATGTGTTTTAAATGGACATAGAACTTGAGACCTTGGTAAACCACTAAATTCAAGCCTCTTGTCATCTAAGCTACCTGTGGTCTGGATATTTTGGAATTCAGTGTAATATGATCATAAGTTGTTTTGTATAGCAAGAAATCGTATTTCGCGACAACTTTATTAATACAAACTTTTAACTTTACCAAAATAATATATGATAGGTTAAGGGAGTAAGAATTTAAACCTTGTCAAAATCATCACCACCAAGATGAGTATCACCAGAAGTAGAAAGCACCTCAAACACTCCATCACCAACCTCCAGCACTAAGATATGGCAGATAGAAATCGAGCTTAATCAGTCACAAATGGTTAAGTAAAAGTAAAGATCAAAGGTAAAATTTTCAAATAATTCTCAGTACCTGAAACATCAAAGGTACCACCTCCAAGATCAAATACAAGGATAGTTTCATTGTTCTTCTTCTCAAATCCATATGCTAATGATGCAGCTGTAGGTTCATTAATAATTCGCAAAACTTCTAAACCAGCAATTCTACCAGCATCCTTAGTTGCTGTCCTTTGTGAATCATTGAAGTAAGCAGGCACAGTAACTACAGCTTTAGTAACCTTATCATTCAAAAACTTTGATGCATCATCTACAAGCTTTCTCAAAACCTATAACCAGTTAAACAAGAAAGAAAGAAAGAAAGATTTAAACAATGTCCATGTCTAATCTTATATTGATACCAAATCTTATATGGATGCGAATCGCGAACCTGAGCTGAGATCTCCTCTGCGGCAAATTGCTTGCCCATGGCAGGACATTCAAGTTTAACATTACCATTTTCGTCACGAACAACAGTATAAGAAACCTGCTTAGCCTCTTCGTCAACCTCTGACATCTTCCTCCCAATAAACCTCTTAACAGAGAAAAAAGTGTTTTCAGAGTTAACAACAGACTGCCGTTTAGCAATCTGTCCGACTAGAAGATCTCCAACTTTGGTATACGCCACGACAGACGGAGTAGTTCTCTGTCCTTCTGAGTTGGTTACAATCACCGGCTTACCTCCTTCCATAGCTGCCACGGCCGAATTCGTCGTACCGAGATCGATTCCAACAACCTTCTCCGCCACGACTCTCAAAGGAACAGCACCGGAGCTCCTCCTGCTTCTACTCTTCCTCAGAGTCGGCAATTGAACAGAACCTATGTTACGGTTCGGCTTGTGACCGAAAAAAACTGTTCTGGGACATTTTCCAGCAGATTTCTTGGAAGAAGAAGTGAAAGGAACACCTCCGAGAACGTGAATCTGAGCCGTGGATGCAGCCATTATCTGAAAGTAATTGCTCGAAACCTAAACCCTAACGATTAGAAGAAAGTGTTTCGTCGAGGAAGATGATGATAAGGAAGATAGAGAAGATTAGGGTTTTAAAGACGAAGAGGATGTGGAGTCACGTGTCTTCTATCTAGAAAGTTCATTTAGGTGGAAACATTTTTTTTAACAACTATTTTATACTAATTTTTCAAAAATAAATTAATTTTACTATGATATTATAATTTAATTAATTAAAAATAAATAACTCTTAATGTGTTGTATTGAATAATTAAAATATTTATTATTTGTTTTTTTCTATAATCTTATTTTATCTTTTTTATAAATATAATAATATTTAATTTCAAATGTGTGAATTACGATACGATTAATTTGAATATATAAGGGAAAATAAATGAATACTTGGTTCGAATTTTGAGTTTGACCCACCCATAAATTTAAAATGGTTGAAAATAAATTTAAAAATGATATATGTATATTTCGAATTTGCAACCTAACAAAAACAAGTACAACTCTTTAACTAAATATGATTGAGATGTGGTTTCCCGGTGTATAATAGGCGATAACAATTAAAAGTGGTTAAAAAATATGAATCAAATATTTGATTGACCAAAGTGAAAATATAAGGTCACAAGATGAGAGGTTCGTTGGAAAAAAAATATGTGAGAAAATGAGTTATTTTACCGGAGTGAATAAAATGTGGAATGAGAGTGTTTATTTTTTATTTTAATATATTATTTGTGATTTATTAAGAATTGTAAATAATGAATATATATTATTATAAATTATTAAATTTATTTTGTTTATATTTGTATCTGTGTGCATCGCACTAGATTTTTCCTAATTTATATAAATATGTAAAATAGAAGGGTCAAATGTATATCTTTGTCTTTCTAATTTCAGTTACGGGCTCTTGCCATATAACCAATGTAAACATATGGATCATTATTTATTATTCTTTTAGTATTCAATAAAAGATCGGATGGTTTCTTTCTAGGTTTTTTTGAAGTGATTCTTCATAACTCTAGGTTATTGATCTCTTACTTTGATCAATCTTCTACTTATAGTTTTCACATGGTATTTGAGCTTAGGGCTGATAAAAATCTCATCCAAGAAGGCGATCAAGAAGAAAGAAGTGAAGCGCGACGATCCATGTCTGAAACCTTTGAAGCATGTGAAGAAGTTCTGATTTCGTCTTCAAAGGACGCGATCAATTACTCTCATGCTGCAACTATCTCTTCAACGGAAACTCTTTGAATGACAGAAAAGAAGCGCGATCGAATAGATTCCACTTTACCTACATGGAGGAGAAGCAACTGTTCTTACATCCACAACTCTTACACGAGCCAATTATTTTGAGTGGAGTACGAGCGTCAAACTAGCTATAACAACTAAGATGAAGACAGGTTTCATTGACGACACCTTCAAAGTGTCGAATGATCCAAAGGAGGCCATACTATGGAGGATGGTTGACGCTACAGTGAGAACTTGGATTATGAACACTATCGATATGAAAAATAAGGTACACTTTCAAAGTACAGTTGCTTCACAAGAGTTGTGGGAAGAAATTAGGACTAGATGTGAGGGCAATAATGGGCCAACACAATACAACATAGGAAGAACATTTACATAATTCAACAAGGTAAGCTAGAGTTTTACCATAACTTTTATCTAATTTTGAGCCAACAACATAGGAAGAACATTTACACAATTCAACAAGGTAACCTAGAGTTTTACCATAAAAGTTTATCTAATTTTGAGCCAATATAGAATTGATTCCATTAAAGAATCGACCTAGAGAAATACTATTCTAGGACTAGACTATTTTGGGATGAACTATTGAACCTACAACCACATAGAAAATGCACATATGACAGGAGTAAATTTAAAAATGATATATGTATGTTTCGAACTTGCAACTAACAAAATAAGTATAATTCTTTAACCATGTATGATTGAGATGTGATTTGCCAATGTATAATAGACCGGTAACAATTAAAAGTGGTTAAAAAATGAATCAAATATTTGATTGACCAAAGTGTGAGATCATAATGCTAAATGCTAAAAAATATTAATCAAATATTTATTTGACCAAAGTGAAAGCGCATGGTCACAAGATGAGAAGTTCATTAGGAAAAAATTGTGACAGATAAGTTGTTTTACCGGAGTGAATACAATGTGGAATAAGAGTGTTTATTTTTTTTATTTTAATATATTGTTCGTGATTTATTAAGAATTTTAAACATTAAATACATATTATTATAAATTATTAAATTGATTTTATATATATTTTTATCCGTGTGCATCCCACGAGATTTTTTCTAGTTTATATAAAGATGTAAATAGAAGGGTTAAATGTATATATAGCTCTAGCTTATTGATCTTGCTTGGATTATCTTCCACTTATAGTTTTCACATTTGTTCATAAAAGATGTACACTTCAATTTTAAGACATTTTTTTTATTAAGAATCAAACTCGTAATATGTCTCTTAAACACAATTTCTTATAACATTAACGGTTATATTAAACTTTTTTTTAATGGCGAGAATATAATTAGTGACATATACATTTAATTTGTATATCTTATACATGATCTTGTTTAAAATTAATCCTTATACATTTAATTTGTATTGAAAATATGCACAAATTTCTCTTATAAATATTATATCTATTTTTTATTTTTTAAGAACAAAATTTTCACATTTGTTTTGAGATGACTTTTTTAATTTCATATTAAAAGAACGATGCATATGCGTTTATTCCATTTCCTGATAATGATTTTGGAGACTAAGACGACGATAAAGTTTTTACTCATTCATCTCCTTTATATTTAGATATTGCGTGTTTGTGTTATGCCTTCAAAATCATCTATAAAAATAAAGAATAAATTGATGTTGAAGGAGATAAGGATGTTCGATAGTCATATAATTAAATATAAATAATATAATAGAAATTACGAAATATAATATTATAATACAAAATCCGTAATATATTTGAATCGGCCGACTAGACATCATATACCTTTAAAAAACGGTTATTCCCTTATTAAGAATGAATTTAATTTGATTTGAGGACGAAATTAGTTTATTAGTTAAAATTATGGTGTAATCAAAATATGAGAAATATAACATAGTTGAAATCTTAGGATAGATGACGTGAAATTAGTTATTCTAATGGTTCAAATTTCGATCATAAAATAAGAATTGTTTAAATTTGGAGTTAAGTTATTAATTTTGAATTTTGAAAGAATTTATAGGAAATACTTAAAACATAATCATATGTATAGAAAAAATTATACATATTACATATATTATTATATCACCTATGATGAACTTTTGTTGAATCACAATGAAATGTTGCATTTTGGTGTTGAAATCATATACTTTACTTTTTAAAAATTAATTAGGTACAATTTGAATATTTCTTCTTTCCAGTTACTATAAAATAATAATAATAATAATAATATTTATATGCATTGGGTATATAATTCATGTAACATTCAGATGCATTATGATAAAATAATGTTTGATTAAACTGAATTAATAATCTCATAGTTTTCATGATCTCATTATTTGATTTATTTAAAAATTTGGAATTCACTCATTTCCAAAATTATTTTTGAGTTTTCAGTTCACACAATATATATATATATATATATATATATATATATATATATATATATATATATATATATATATATATATATATATATGAATAATTCTCTCCATTTAGACTTTATCTCAATTTTTAGTCTTTATATGAAATATTGTCACACTTTGTGTCACACTTTGTGTCACACTTTGTGTCACACTTTGTGTCGTCACTTATATATTTTAGGGGAACTATAGATAATTCATTCGGCCCTATTTATAGCAAATACTAGCTCCTTATCCTTATTCATATTTAAAATAAGTTTGAATTTGTCTAGAAATATATAAATCGAAATGAGACGTGAGAATATTCTAGTACAAAGATAAAAAAAAAAAAAAAAATCATTTCTATTCAGATTTATTTTTGTGATCAAAGTGTATGTTTATTTTCTCACATATGGACTCATCATTTTAATAAAAGCAATTTTAGAGACCTTATGCTTCAAAACTGTTTTCATTGAAAATTGAACCTGAAGACATATAATAGTTGGTTAGTCAAAATTTAATTGATATTTTTTTTTATTTATGCTCACAATGTGATTTTATTTAAATATAATGTCTAATTTAGTAATTTCTTCTCTAGCATATATTTGTTATAGGTTTAAGATCTCTAAAGCCCATATTACTAAGAATCATTTATTTTTTCGAATAAGTGCATCACTTTTGTTTGACTTATTAATTTTCATCCAAATAAAACAATCTAAATTATGTTTTAGTATGAATTTCACATGTATTTGATTTATTTTCTCTTATACAAAACCAAAAAAAAAAAGATTTGTATTTGTAATTTTAGTATTCCATAATATTGTAAAGTCTAAAATTAACTATGGAGTATTTTTATATCTACATATTTATAATATAGAACATGTAAAAAAACATTTGTGTCTTAACTACATTTTTACATTCTCTCTTTTTAGTTTGATCTCTCTAAATTTATTAAGCTTCTTTAACATACAACATTTTTCTATCTTCTTCTCATTTCTCAAAATCTATCAATAAGAAAGTAATGATCAAGATTCAGGTGACTATTTGACCATCAATGGTAGATAGAGATCTGATTAGAAGATGAAATTGAAATGTGAGAATCTCTTCCTTGAAAAGAGTTTGGAATACATACAAGAAATTCATTTTATCTCCAATAGAGAGATAAAAGAATATGTCCAAGATGGTTTATATAGGCTCGATAATGAAAAGAGGGTGGTGGTATATCATTCTGGTGTAGGAACCAAATCAAGCGTCAAACTGGTTTTATCCTATGAGGATCGATGCTTCTTCCAAAGGTGGTTCTCACAATTGCAAGATTCTTTTTGATTCACTACGGAATTCAGTATGCTTTAAGGATTTTAGTCTGTTTCGATGAGTGGTTTAGATGGGGTAGGGCATCCACATCGATTCAAATGAAGGCTTCACCATGAAAAACAAGGGTCTTTGGCTAAATCGTGATAATAGGAGGGTGGTGAACTAAATTCCTTATAGAAATAGGAGATATTATCATTTTTATGAAGAAGTTGTTGATAGTGAAATTGCATGGACATATTCAAGTTGTAAGTGCCTATTAAAAACGGAATGGAAATAGGGTAGGATTATGTTTTGGTATAAGAGCAAAAGAGAAGGAGAGGAGGCCAATGACTATTTTATTAGAATATTAGGAACTAATATTTTATAGGATTAATGTAACTTAATTTATTTGCAATAGTTGATAATTTGTAACCTGTTGATGAAATGAAATAAATGTATTAGATGATGAGCTGAAATGTCTTTTTTAATAAGTTGTTATTGATTTGAATGGATGCATGTTAAATGTTTAATGTAATGTCTCATAAAATTTTGTCCAATTTTTATTTACAATTTAAAATTTTCGTGTCAAAATGTTTTATAATTATGCATTCTTTTGAAATCGAACTTTCTAAAGAAAATAAGGTTGAAAGATCATATTTTGTTTGGTGTATATCTTGTTTCGATATTCTTGATGAGTTTGATATTCTTGATGAGTTTATAAATGGTAATGTGCTTAGTTATTGAATATATGATTGAAAGTAATGTGTTTTTGTTAAATATTTTGGTAAATTTGTTGTCACACCGTATATGAATTTGTAACGAGATAGGATGTCATTAATCAAGTATTATAAAATATAAAAATGATTGTGTAAACAAGTATTTTCTTGAAAACTATTGCATTATACATGAATTATGTTGAATAGAATTACAAGTTTTAATATAAAACAAAATTTTTATAAATTATTTTAGTCCAAATTTGATATCTTCTTTTCCAAATAAACATATTTGAAATTTGTCTATAAATTCATGATAATACTTTTTTTTTTTAGAGAATGTGATCAATATTTTCATGATGTTATAACGGTTTAAGGGAAATTTTATTTAAGAAACTTTTTAAAATTATAAAATAAAAATAAAAATAATGTTCTCAATTTGAATTTGAATTTGTAGGGGATAAGTTCTGTTGGATCAAAACCGTTTATTTTGAAATATATCAAAATAGTTATTTTTTGGGATTGATTTCATATCTTTATCTAGAGTTTTTTTCAACAAAACTTGACATGTTTAGACCTTTTGAATTGTTTATATCTCTTGGTTATTGCAATGACTATGTTTCAATTATGTTTTAAATCTATTTCAACCACAACTATCTAACTTAAGGATAACCGTATTATGAGTATCATGTTTTGTCTTACAATGTTCATAGATCAATTGTATCAATTTAAGAAATAAAAATAAAATAATTGTATCATGAGAAATGTTTTATGTACTAAACGAACAATTTAAGATAAAATTGATTTTCTTGTTCCAGTTAAACAAACCTTGAGTATAACAAAAATAATAATAATAATAATGTTATGTGTATGATTTGTTTTATTGTAAATTTAAGGAGAATGTTAATCCAATAACAAATAATTGATACAATTTTAAAGTAAATTTATTTAGGGACTTTAATGTACTTTATACCTAATTGCACTAAATAAAACTGGGCCAGGCCCATAAGAAATCCTCAACTTTAACCTAGTAACATTTTTCATTTTTCCCTAGCCAGCGCGTCCTCATTCTCATTATCATTCACATTTTCAAAATCTATAAATAAATAGTCAACACAAGTACACCATAGAACATAGAAGATACAGA